>NC_036848.1:10178222-10204663 GCF_002910315.2 Salvelinus sp. IW2-2015
GATCAGGCGGCAGTGTGAGTCAGGACGGGCGGGAGTCAGGCGGGCTGGGAGTCAGCGATGGGAGTCAGGACGGGCTGGGATCAGGACGGGCTGGATGTCAGGGCGGGCTGGGATCAGGACGGGGATGGGAGTTCAGGACGGGATGGGTCAGACGGGACCGGGGAGTCTAGACGGGCTGGGAGTTCAGAAAGTCCAGACGGTCGTAGCTGGGACCTCTCAGACGGGCTGGGTTCAGGGCGGGGTGGAGTCAGGACGGGGCTGGAGTCAGGACGGGCTGGATCGGCAATGCGGGATTCAGGACGGGGAGGGATTGGAGTCGGGACGGGCTGGGTGTCAGGACGGGGAGGAGAAGGATTTCCTTTTATTACGCCCGGCCCAGGGAAGACGGATAACGAGAGCCGCACAATCGTCTCTCAGGGACGGTACGGAGGTTCCAGGACGGGCCGGAGGTCGGCGTGGGGGTCAAGGCACCGGGATGGGAGTCAGGAACGCCTGGGTAGGACTGTGATGCAGCATCCACCTCTCATAGGTGTGGTTAATGACATCACAGCAGGAAGCTGGAGCCCAACCAGCAGGATGTGTGGTATTGTGTTCACAACTTGGAATAGGATTGCGGAAGGGGTGGATGTAGGCTTATAAGTGAGAGAGGTGTGTGTGTGGTGTGTGTGTGTGGTGTGTGTGTTGTGGTGTGTGTGTGTGTGTTTGTGGGTGTGTGTGTGTGTGTGTGTGTGTGTGTGTGGGTGTGTGTGTGTGTTGGGTGTGGTGGTGTGTGTGTTGTTTGCAAAGTTTGTGTGTGTGTTGTTGGCAAGTGTGTGTTGGGGAAGTGTTTACTTCACAACTGTGTCTCTGAAACCCAACCCTGTTGTCTCCTTCAACAAGCTAATCAGACAATTGATCAGACACTGAATCTAGATACGTCTAGACAGACACTGATGTCTAGATCAGACACTATGTCTAGATCAGACACTCTATTTCTAGATCGACACGTATCTAGATCAGACACTGATGTCTAGATCAGACACATGATCTACTAGATCAGACACTGATGTCTAGATCAGACACTGATGTCTAGATCAGACACTGATGTCTAGATTCAGACACTGAAGTCTAGATCAGACACTATAGTCTAGATCAGACACCTGATGTCTAGATCAGCACACTGATATCTACATTCAGACACTGAATCTAATCAAGGACACTGAATCATAGATCAGACAACATCAGACACTTAAGTCAGATTCAGACACTGATGTCTAGATCAGACACTGATGTCTAGATCAGACACTGAAGTCTAGATCAGACACTGATGTCTAGATCAGACACTGATATCTAGATCCGACACTGATGTCTAGATCAGACACTGATGTCTAGATCAGACACTGAAGTCTAGATCAGACACTTATGTCTAGATCAGACACTGAAGTCTAGATCAGACACTTATGTCTAGATCAGACACTGATGTCTAGATCAGACACTGATGTCTAGATCAGACACTGATATCTAGATCAGACACTGATATCTAGATCAGACACTGATGTCTGTTTGTTGCTGTGCATGATCAAATTCGATTTCTTAATCAAATAAATTGTATTGGTCGCATACACATATTTTGCAGATGTGTTCCTAGGTGCAGCGAAATGCTTGTGTTTCTAAATGAAGAAATGTCAGATCGAGCAATGTCAGAGTCCAGAATAAATATATACATTTGAAGTTGGAAGTTTACATACACTTAGGTTGGAGTCATTAAAACTCGTTTTTCAACCACTCCACAAAGTTCTTGTCGGTTAAGTAATTTTTCCAACAATTGTTTACAGACAGATTATTTCACTTATAATTCACTGTATCAAAATTCCAGTGGGTTAGAAGTTTGCATACACTAAGTTGACTGTGCCTTTAAACAGCTTGGAAAAATTCCAGAAAATTATGCAATGGCTTTAGAAGCTTCTGATAGGCTAATTGACATAATTTGAGTCAATTGGAGGTGTACCTGTGGATGTATTTCAAGGCCTACCTTCAAACTCAGTCCCCCTTTGCTTGACATCATGGGAAAATCAAAAGAAATCACCCAAGACCTCAGAAAAAAAATTATACACCTCCACAAGTCTGATTCATCCTTTTGAGCAATTTCCAAACACCTGAAGGTACCACTTTCATCTGTACAAACAATAGACACCATGGGACCACACAGCCGTCATACCGCTCAGGAAGGAGACGCGTTCTGTCTCCTAGAGATTAACGTACTTTGGTGCGAAAAGTGCAAATCAATCCCACAACAACAGCAAAGGATCTTGTGAAGAAGCTGGAGGAAACAGGTACAAAAGTATCTATATCCACAGTAAAACAAGTCCTATATCGACATAACCTGAAAGGCCCCTCAGAAAGGAAGAAGCCACTCTCCAAAACCAGCATAAAAAAGCCAGACTACGGTTTGCAACTGCACATGGACAAAGATCGTACGTTTTGGAGAAATGTCCTCTGGTCTGATGAAAGAAAAATAGAACTGTTTGGCCATAATGACCATCGTTATATTTGGAGGAAAAAGGGGGAGGCGTGCAAGCTGAAGAACACCATCCCAACCGTGAAGCACGGGGGTGGCAGCATCATGTTGTAGGGGTGCTTTGCTGCAGGAGGGACTGGTGCTCTTCACAAAATAGATGGCATCATGAGGCAGGGGAATTATGTGGATATATTGAGGCAACATCTCAAGACATCAAATCAAATCAAAGGTTATTTGTCACATGCGCCGAATACAACAGGTGTAGACCTTGCAAAAAAAGGTGTTAGGTGAACAATAGGTAATTAAAGAAATAAAAACAACAGTAAAAAGACAGTGAAAAACAGTAGCGAGGCTATATACAGTAGCGAGGCTATAAAAGTAGCGAGGCTACATACAAACACCGGTTAGTCAGGCTGATTGAGGTAGTATGTACATGTAGATATGGTTAAAGTGACTATGCAAAAATGATGAACAGAGAGTAGCAGTAGTGTAAAGAGGGGAAGTTAGGAAGTTAAAGCTTGGTCGCAAATGGGTCTTCCAAATGGACAAGCATACTTTAAAAGTTTTGTCAAAATAGCTTAAGGACAACAAAGTTAAGGTATTGGAGTGGCCATCACAAAGCCCTGACTTCAATCCTATAGAAAATTTGTGGGCAGAACTGAAAAATTGTGTGCAAGCAAGGAGGCCTACAAACCTGACCTAGTTACACCAGCTCTGTCAGGAGGAATGGGCCAAAATTCACCCAACTTATTCTGGGAAGCTTGTGGAAAGCTACCCAAAACGTTTGACCCAAGTTAAACAATTTAAAGGCAATGCTACCAAAATCTAATTGAGTGAATGTGAACTTCTGACCCACTGGGAATGTGATGAAAGAAATAAAAGCTGAAATAAATCCTTCTCTCTACTATTATTCTGACATTTCTCATTCCAAAAATAAAGCGGTGATCCTAACTGACCTAAGACAGGGAATTTTTACAAGGATTAAATGTCAGGAATTGTGAAAAACTGAGTTTAAATGTATTTGGCTAAGGTGTATGTAAACTTCCGACTTCAACTGTATATGTATATGATGGTGTGTATAGACAGTATGAACAGTATATGAATAGAAAAGGTGTGTACAGCAGTTGCCCGTCAAAACTGATATTTACTGTAAACCACATTTTTTTTTGTGTAGTTGATGATTGTCRTGACGCTGCCTTAAACCTTTTCTGTGCTGTTGAGGAGATTGCTGAAGTAATGCCAGTCAGTCCAGGATGTGTTTTTTCATCAGACCTTGATAAATGGGAGTGCTGTTTTTCTTTATCTAGACTGTGCCGGCACCTGAATACTGAAGACAACACAGTACAGGACCTTATGGGGGGAAAAGTTATGTCTACAATTATTCAAACCACAACTACAATGCCTTTATTGAAGTCACATACATTTACTTAACATGATACCAATAATAAAATTGCTCTTAATTCTCCCTCTGGTCTTTCACATCGTCAAGGTTAAAAATAGCCTTACAACTGGATGAGTTAAAAATGTTCTGGTGTTGTGTGAAATGTTTTGGTGTTGTGTGAAATGTTTTMGTGTTGTCTGAAATGTTTTGGTGTTGTGTGAAATGTTTTGGTGTTGTCTGAAATGTTTTGGTGTTGTCTGAATTGCTTTGGTGTTGTCTGAAATGTTTTGGTGTTGTCTGAATTGTTTTGGTGTTGTCTGAAATGTTTTGGTGTTGTCTGAATTGTTTTGGTGTTGTCTGAAATGTTTTTCTGCTCTTCTGCTATCTCAAAAAGCATGTTGTCCTGGTAATGACTGAACTGGAGCAGAGGTGAGCTGAGGTGGGGCTGGGGCTGTGTCTGTATTACAGGTGGAGCACTAGGGGCATATCTGCATCACCAGACCTCGCTCTGATCCACTTTGACAGTCACCCTTTAGGCGAGGAGAACCTCTCAGCACTCACTGGAAGCTACAGCTTAGACTCAGGGATGGATGGGGGCAGGTTGGGGGTTGGTGGTGGGGAGGTAGGGGACCACTGCTGCATGTATCCCTGCAGAGGGAAGCTATAACTGAGCCTCCCTGACAACATACACACACACACACACACACACTCAAACCTCCTGTCTGCACACCCTGTTTATTTAGCAAATGGAGTGCCCTGGATATTTGTGGCGAACCTAAAATGACTCAATCATAGATCTGCAGCAACGTGCTCAGAGCCGAGCTGCGTTTTGTCGAATTGCAATCAGCCGTGCTTTTCCCTGTTACCCTGGGTGGCCGTCATAGCTTTGTCCACGTGTCTCCACGCCTCTATGGGGTAAATAGCTTTATCCTCAGCCCTACCACAGCACAGCTGAACAGAGCACTCTGGCTGTTACGTCACTCTGCCCCTGCAGCAAAWGTGGTCAGAGGAACAGACAGACAGGTATTCTCTCATTTCCGTCTCATTGTGTAATATGGGAGAAAGAGAGAGAGGTGAATGTAGAATGCACAACATGTCATCACTGATAGGACAAATTAGGCATGCTTTTCTCTGTAAATTGAGACATCCTTATTTAAAACATAGCTAAGTTACTGGTTCAGTTTCCATCTCTTTATTATCAACTCAGCATTGCATGATGACTGAAGTTTAAGTAGTGAAAACGAACACTATGAAAGCATTTTAAAAACCTGTGACATTATAAAAACTGTATAGTCCTTATTTGTTTGTCTCTAATCTCCTACTAATGTAGATGATGATCCTAAACATAGTCCATTGTCTTGCCCTGGAGCTGCTATGCCTTGAACCTCACACACCATACCATCATATGATCCAGTCAGCAGACACAATGTTTCCTGCTTAAATGATCTCACTTTCCAGTCATGAACCTCACCTCAAGTCAACATACCAGCATACCAACATGCCATTCATGCTGTTCTCCATTTGTTATCAAAATGAAATAATGGATGCTAATAACAGTTGATGGTTAAATTATTCTTATGTTTATGAATCAACTTCCATTACCATCTGTAGGTGGGCTGTAATGGCTTTCTTTCTGTGCATGAGAGCTGAATAAAGAACCAATTAGATAATTCTAGGAGCAGTCTCCCTTCAACTGTTCCTTATCCAAAGTAAACTCAGACGGTCAGACCTCTCTCTCTCCCTCTCCCTCTCCCTCTCTTTCTGTCTCGCTAAGCTTGGCGATGGGTTGGTCTTAGGAGTGATATCACCCACTTCACTCCTGCATGCACACATATACCACGAGCAGTGTCTCCATCTCGCAGTGCGCGCTGCCTCTTGTGCTTCACCGAGGACACTTTTTTAAGAAAACAACATACAGCACTGCGCACGAGACCGACAGAGAGATAACGGAAACAAAATGTTTTGATGATGCTGGAATATCACCCTAATATGGAGACTTACTCATTTGGATTCTGGACTTCATAGTGGCAAAAACTTACTCAATACGCTGTGAGTACAGAGCACGGAGCTGTCACCGAGCACGGAGCTGTTGCGGACCCTTCTCTATGGAACTGAAGATGAGGGCAGCTCGCCAGGACGCTGAGGGTCCTCACGTATTTGACCTATGTGCTCTAGGCTATATCTGTTACCCGATCACACAACCTAGTGCACAGCGCGTCTCCATTGGTTAAATGCTTTAAGACTAATGATCAACAATTGAATGCTTCCAAGTTAAGCTGTTTGGGGGTGGAAAGGTGCACGCTATAAATAACCCATTAGAAGATGCGTTTATGATGGATGTAGCCAAGTTTATCACCGTTACCTACAACACCTTGCAGGATGCCAACACCTCGAGCGCACCGAGACCTCTCCCGCACACGGAGCTGGGCTCTGCGCTCATCATCCTGCTGGTCACCGTGATCATTCTGGTCACCATCGTTGGTAACGTGCTGGTCATCGTGGCCGTGCTCACCAGCAGGGCTCTCCGCGCGCCCCAGAACCTTTTCCTGGTGTCCCTGGCATGCGCGGACATCCTCGTAGCCACACTGGTCATCCCGTTCTCCCTTGCCAATGAGGTCATGGGTTACTGGTACTTTGGGAGCCCCTGGTGCGCCTTTTATCTGGCACTGGATGTACTCTTCTGCACCTCGTCTATAGTCCACCTGTGCGCCATCAGTCTGGACCGCTACTGGTCCGTCACCAAGGCCGTGAGCTATAATCTGAAGCGGACCCCCAAGCGAATCAAGTCCATGATAGCCATGGTGTGGGTCATCTCCGCCGTCATCTCCTTTCCGCCTCTTATCATGACCAAGCATGATGAGCACGAGTGTCTGTTAAACAACGAAACCTGGTACATCCTGTCCTCTTGCCTCGTGTCCTTCTTTGCCCCGGGCCTCATCATGATCCTAGTCTACTGTAAGATCTATAAAGTCGCCAAGCAGCGCTCTTCCACGGTGTTCGTGGCTAAGAATGGCCTGGAGAGACAGCCCTCCCAGTCAGAGACGTGCTTCGTGAGGAAGGAGCGGATGGAGATAGAGAGCCCCAGTAGCCAGAGCTCCGAGGACCACCACAGGCAGGAGGAGCTGGATGATATCGACCTGGAGGAGAGCTGCTGTGCATCGGACAACAAACCCCGTAACCACCGCTTCTCCAAGCGAATGAAGGTGGAGGGCTCGGACTGCTGCCCACGCCAGAACTGCCGCCTATCTTGGGCCTCGGCGCGCGCCACGCAGCTTTTCCAAGACCCTAATAACGCAGCCAACCCGGCCCTGGCGGCCCAGCGGCAGCACCTTGCGGTGGCCTCGTCCAAGACCAAAGTGGCCCAGATGCGTGAGAAGCGATTCACGTTCGTGCTGGCCGTGGTGATGGGGGTGTTTGTGCTCTGCTGGTTCCCCTTCTTCTTCACATATAGCCTGCACGCAATCTGCAGGGAGAGCTGCTACATCCCCGGTGCGCTCTTCAACACCTTCTTCTGGATTGGTTACTGCAACAGCTCCGTGAACCCTATCATATATACCATTTTCAACAGGGATTTCCGTAAGGCGTTTAAGAAAATCGTTTGCCGGACTTCAAAACGCACTAATGCCACTTGAAAAGAAGGGTCACTTTGATGGCCATGACTGATTGACTGTGCTTCACTGCTCATCGTATCCAGCGCTCAGCTCTACACCTCTGAATGACTATTAGTTTCAAAATGAACTTTCATATGTAAATAATATGATGATATCATATCAAAATATCTCGTGTTGTGCACCAATATGTGAATATTAGAAACAATGTACAGAGGGAATAGGATGTATTAAACAAAAGCAAAATATATATATTGTCATTGATGGTTTAATATGACTACTGAATCATATTTTCCCCTGCTTTCAAAGTTAAGAATTAATTTAATATTCAGTGATGTAGCTAAGGTATTTAGGCCAAAGCATAATAATTCCAGAAACTTTGTACAACCCGTTCTTTTCTGTACTTTAATTAATATTTTATGTCCCTTCTAGATAAAAAAAAAGATGGGACATCTTAGTTCAGAGTAAAAGTGATGTCATAAACCCAGATTGCAAAGCTGATAGAGCTGTGTGGGGCACTGGGAGTTTTAGATTCTAAACGTGAATCATTCATCACACTGTCGTCAATAAGGAATGAGAGTGAGAACAGCGGCGTAGTCTACTTTTGATGAGTAGCCTATCCTAAGTGATTACAAATGACTGCAATTGCTTGGTCGTGTTTGACAGAGGTGTCACAATGTAAAGATTTTATTTCTGTATTTTTTTAAACAATACAAAAGATACACATACAAACAACAACATACCGATGCACACAAACATCCACATCACCCCTGCCCAGACACACCTGCTCACACACCCATCTCCAGCGCCCATATCACTCTCCGCCACATGGCCTCAAACTGCACCATTTTGTTTCTCTCCGTCGCCCACGCACTTTCAACATTTAGATAATACAGCATTTGACCTTTCCATTGTGTTAACGACAGAGGATTGGTGGATTTCCAGAAGTTTTTTCAAGATGATTGATGAGAAAAGTATCGTCCAACCCATCGGGTATCTCACTGCACCCTCATAATTTGATGTAGTTTTCAGTCAATTAAAAAAGAAAAAATCTAAAATGGTATTGATTACAACTTCAGTCAGATGGTTTTGAGTGGACCTCAGGTCTACCTCATTGCTGAACCCCCAAACCCAGGCACTGCTGTCCATGGGGCTGAAACATGCACTCTACACTGCTAGCACTATGCTGTGTCAGGAATGCATTGGCATGGCATATTCTATAGTTTACAAAAGCACCTATGAATGAACTTTTATCAATCAGATTATCATGATATCAAAATATGATAGTGTGCCTCTTTTAGACACTTGTAGACAAAATATGTAAGCAGGTAGATCGATCACACTTTACACTTGCTTATATTATTTTATCCTAATGAGAAAGGAAGATCATGAGAATGTACCTATGGTTTGAGACGCCTTGTATCATAATTATAATCTAACATGATTTATTGCTGAAATTATTATAATCTTCAGCCAAATATTTCATTTTAGAAAACTCACATTTTTTTCATAATATAGCGTGTGTGTGTGTGTGCGCGTGCTTGCGTGTGTGCATTTGTGTGTGTGAGAAAGGAAGTGGGGAAAGTATTAGATTAAACATGTTTTAGTTGGTCTACTACTTCCTCTTCTGTGTTTTGATTGTCATCGGCTTTGTGCGCAGGCAGGCCTCCAGTGACATGGAACCACTGTGTATTGGTTCAACAATGGCTTAACGTCCGTTACCAATCTTAAATCCTTAATCCTCTTTGTTCTGTATGATATTGCAATATAAGGCTTATATGGCTTAGTCTAATTAAACAGTAGGCTGAATGCCTCTGCTTTGGATTCCAACTCTTCATCTACCTTTTTTAAACATTTTCAAACCGCAAAGACTCAGGCGTTTATAGCATGACAAATTAATCCACAACTGGACATGTTGCATACATGAGCCACATGACAGTGATGTCAAGGAAGATCTGCGTCAGATCTCCAGATGTGGCAACTCTGGGGACTGAAAACGAATGTTGTCATATCATGCACACATCACAAAGAGAGAAGGGTTAAACAAATGGAGATGCGGAGACTGACAAATTACATTTGGAGGAAATGGGCTAGCCACTCCAAGGCTGTGGTTTTAATTCCAAGACAGGCCACATATAACCTCTGTTCTATAGATAGCTGATCAGAACTTATTACACTTGACCTGGGTCATGTTTCATGTTGGATCGGTCATGACAAAGAGGATGTAAGTCCAAATGCAGTGTTATAGGCCAGGGTTTCCCAAACTCGGTCCTTGGGACTCCAAGGGGTGCACATTTAGGTTTTTGCCCTAGCACTACACAGCTGATTCAAATAAATCAAAGCTTGATGATGAGTTGATTATTTCAATCAGCTGTGTAGTTCTAGAGCAAAAAAAACAAAAAAACAGACCTTGGGTTCCTAGTACGTGAGACATTGCGCTATCCCTCTATGAGAAACGCAGAATGTGGTCAGGGAGAGGGAAGTTATCTTGGTTCTATTGTCTGAGAAATAAATACACTATTTATATCCACTGAGGAATGTCTTCAAAGTCCCCATGCCATCAGATGTATGGGCTTGGTGCCAAAAACACTGAGCTGTACTAACAGCATATAACATTAACACTGAGCTGTACTAACAGCATATAACATTAACACTGAGCTGTACTAACAGTATATAAGAGTAACACTGAGCTGTACTAACGATATATAACAATAACACTGAGCTGTAATAACAGTATATAAGAGTAACACTGAGCTGTACTAACGGTATATAACAATAACACTGAGCTGTACTAAAGGTATATAAGAGTAACACTGAGCTGTACTAACGGTATATAACAATAACACTGAGCTGTACTAACGGTATATAATAGTAACACTGAGCTGTACTAACGGTATATAAGAGTAACACTGAGCTGTACTAACGGTATATAACAATAACACTGAGCTGTACTAACGGTATATATACATAACACTGAGCTGTACTAAACGGTAATATACAATAACACTGAGCTGTACTAACGGTATATAACATTAACACTGAGCTGTACTAACGTATATAACAATAACACTGAGCTGTACTAACGGTATATAAAACACACTGAGCTGTATAACGGTATATAACAATAACACTGAGCTGTACTAACGGTAATATAATAACACTGAGCTGTACTAACGGTATATAAATAACACTGAGCTGTACTAACAGTATATAAGTAACACTGAGCTGTACATAAGGTATATAACAGTAACACTGAGCTGTACTAACGGTATATAAACAGTAACACTGAGCTGTACTAACGGTATATAACAGTAACACTGAGCTGTATAACGGTATATAACAATACACCTGAGCTGTACTAACAGGTAATATAACATTAACACTGAGCTGTACTAACGCATATAACATTAACACTGAGCTGTAAACAGCATATAACATTAACACTGAGCTGTACTAACAGATATAACATTAACACTGAGCTGTACTAACAGTATATAAGAGTAACACTGAGCTGTACTAACGATATATAACAATAACACTGAGCTGTAATAACAGTATATAGAAGTAACACTGAGCTGTACTAACGGTATATAACATAACACTGAGCTGTACTAACGGTATATAACAATAACACTGAGCTGTACTAACGGTATATAAGAGTAACACTGAGCTGTACTAACGGTATATAACATTAACACTGAGCTGTACTAACGGTATATAACATTAACACTGAGCTGTACTAACGGTATATAACATTAACACTGAGCTGTACTAACGGTATATAGCATTAACACTGAGCTGTACTAACGGTATATAACATTAACACTGAGCTGTACTAACAGTATATAACATTAACACTGAGCTGTACTAACGGTATATAACATTAACACTGAGCTGTACTAACGGTATATAACATTACCACTGAGCTGTACTAACGGTATATAGCATTAACACTGAGCTGTACTAACGGTATATAGCATTAACACTGAGCTGTACTAACAGTATGTAACAGTTACAGTCTCCCAGTGTGCACAGTCTCGTTGTTTAGAGGAAAAAGACATCATATAAGCTATCATCCAGTCCTCTTGGGTTTCACTGAAGCAGAGATGCTTGAATATGTTTTTGGCCTTTATTCAGGAGGTGGTTGTCAGAGAAGGGAGTGATCATGCACTCTTTTCATGTCTATTTTCTCTCCAAGGGAGATGGTTTAAAGAGTGCTGCAGATTATTTATAAACTAAATTAGAGAGTGCATGAGAGATTTAGGACTGGTGTGTTGATGGAGACTTGCTCCAAAATATATATTTACCTCAAACACATCACTTTTGACCAAAGAATGAATCATCAGCCTCATCCCAAAACAATTATTTTCAAATTATTTTCAAGATCACAGTTCTGTAAATGTGTTATTGATGTGAAGCTCAATTTACCACGGGATATATTCTCTATGTAGCAATCATTATGCATTCCTTCGTCACCAGGTGTCAAGAATGCGAAACAATAATCAAGCACTCACATGCAATTTGTTTTGTGATAGCGTTGCACTGTTTTCGATTACGATTGGACGAGGCATGAAACTCCCCTGTCAAATCTCGCTACCCAATTCAATTATCTTTCTAATCAACTGCTCCATTGCAGCAAGAATGAAACACAATGCTGTTTAATTAGCAGTGCTGTTTCTCAATGCTCTGATCCATGTGTATTCTCTCCGGGCCTCTTCTCTTCTCATGCTACACTAGCACTCTTCACCGAACCCTAAGTCTCAATGCTCATACTCCCCGACGACCGATCCTCTTCACTTTCTGATTGGTTAAGCAATACCCAAAAAAGAGAAACATTTGCCTCCCTTGACTGTAGATAAACTAGGCCTACAAGAATGTTTTTACATTAAGAAGATCGAGAGGATATCAGCCCCACTCGAGTAGGTGTGTCTCGATCAACTTTCCAAGGGCCACTTCAGCTGCATCCAACAGACTATTAGCATGTATTGACACAGTATGTGTTGTTTTGCCTCTGTACTCCAGCACTTTGGATTTGAAATGATACAAGGAGTATGTGGTTAAAGTGCAGACTGTCAGCTTTCATTTGTGGGTATTTTCATCCATATCGGAGGAACCGTTAATAAATTACATCATTTTTGTACATAGTCCCCCTTTTTTAGGGGAGCAAAAGTATTGGGACAGATTCACTTATATGTGTATTAAAGTAGTAAATAGTTAAGTATTTGGTCCCATATCCGCAGCACGCAATGATTACATCAATCGTATGACAARGAACTGGCAACAGACAAACAGAGAACACAGGTATAAATACACAGGGGATAATGGGAAGATGGGCGACACCTGGAGGGGGGTGGAGACAATCACAAAGACAGGTGAAACAGATCAGGGTGTGACAGAAACGTATTCAATTCCCATTGTCTTCTTAAAAATGTTAATTCAAACATTGTCTGAAAATCGTAATCAATCAATATTTATGCTATAAACCATTGGCATTTTATGCAGCCTTTTACATGCACTGAAACACCAACAATGGTTTTCACAAGGCTCTCTTGAAAACACCAATATTCAGATTGGAGAACCAGAGTTCGGAGTACTTTCATTGTGTTTTAAAACACCAATATTCAGATTGGAGAACCAGAGTTCGGAAGATACATTTCATTGTGTTTTAAAACACCAATATTCAGATTGGAGAACCAGAGTTCGGAGTACTTTCATGTTGTGTTTAAAACACCAATATTCAGATTAGAGAACTAGAGTTCGGAGTACTTTCATTGTGTTTTAAAACACCAATATTCAGATTGGAGAACCAGAGTTCGGAGTACTTGCATTGTGTTTTAAAACACCAATATTCAGATTGGAGAACCAGAGTTCGTCGTACTTTCATTGTGTTTTAAAACACCAATATTCAGATTGGAGAACTAGAGTTCGTAGTACTTTCATTGTGTTTTGAAAGACATCCAGTGTATTATAACACTTCCATTAGGTTGACATTCAAACACCCTCCAAACACCAGATCTCATCTTGGGAGCACTACTTCTCATGGCTTTACTACACAATGATTGTGTTCTGAGTCTAACTATTTATCCTTCTTATCCTCCATTATAAACAAAGTCAGAGAGAATAGTCCAGGAAAAGAAGAGCTACATTCCCCCCTGACCTCCACGCTCCCGTCCCATAGTACATAAAGAGCTCCAGACCGACGGGAGCAGGACAGATGAAACCAAAACTATCCACAGCTAGTTCGGAAATCAAGCTCTCTGCCTGTCTCTTAAAGGAAGGAAAATAATATATCTGATGGTGGAAGTCTCGGAGAGAGAGCGGCGAGGGGTTGTTTAGGTCGACAGGATGGGCAAAGCTATTTGCAGGCACAACAGGCATGACGCGGGAGATGTGTTTATGAATGTTTCAAGATGTGGTGGAGGAGAAAAGTAAGGGTCTCATTGGAGAGAGAGAGAGAGATGCCTGGTTACCTTGCTTCTTGTTTGTCAGACACAATGGAAACACTCGGGTCATTTATATTCTTAAATTGTTTTTAACAAGATAAGGCTGGAAGCATCCAAGGTCTTCTGACACGTCACTCCCAGGATGTGTGTATCTGCAGGCAGGGACACAGGGCAGATAGTCATTAAATCATCTGGGCAGAGAGAGGGGGAGATCACATAAGGCTACTGTCTGGCCCAGTGTAAATCATCCTAGTGGTTGGTCACCTACAGGTGTAGGATCTACATTTGATCACCCTGTTCCAGGCAAACTTTCCTCCTGCAATGCAGGACATTTAAAACGAGTAGTGTATTTGTCAAGGTTTCTGAAGTTTGAAATTTCCACTTTGACATTTCAAACTTGATTTTCCCTTATGAAAAATGTATCAACCCATACAAAAAAGTAAATTCATTGTATTAATCCACATAATAATTCACATTTTCTGTTGCTGCATGATTATTTTCCTGCTGTAGCAAACTGGCTCAAATTAAGATCCTACATCTGTACTGCTAATAGACCACCGTGTACTACAGCAGCTAACACTAATTACAGCTACAGGTGTAGGATCTTAGTTTGAGCTAGTTGCTACAGCAGGAAAATAATTCTGCAGCAACAGGAAATGTGAATTAATGTGTGGATTATAAATTAATCACAGTTTTTGTAGGAGTTGATACATTTTTTGTTTTTGTTCAGTTCTGAAATGTTTAATCGGAAATTACAAGCTTTGAAGCCTTTTTAAATCTTGAATACACATTTGCATTTCCTGCTGAGCAGGAAGATTCTCAGCAATTTAAAGAGTAATCAAGTTAAGATCATACATCTGTACCTGCAGGGGAACACAGGATATACTACTATAGGGGAGGTACAGCTAACACACCAGCGTGTCCAGGAGCACCAAACACTATAGCTATTAGCTACACACCTTGTGTTGGAACTTGGAGCATTACAGGAGAGGCAGCTATAGGGAACACAGGATACAGGGCTGGGTCCTCCAAGAGCAGGTAACACTATACAGCTACCTAGGTTGTCCACTAGGTGAGCCACAATGAGAAACTATATCAGGGATGGCAACTTTGATGGGGGTGGGGGCCACAAAAAAACATGAACTCATCATGAGGGGCTGCAGTGGCTCGTGGGTCTGCYTACCCACATCCATACCCCCCAGGGCCAGACTACCTACCCCATTTCATGCAATTCTACTCATTCTCTCATGGAGCAGAGAGAAACATTTGCAGTTTTACAGCTCATTTCCTGCAATTCTACACATTTCGCCATAGGGTGGAGGCAAATGTTTGCCATTTTTATGATAATTGACGCTCAATGGACTCCACGCCGGTCGATAAATGACCATGCTTACGACCATGCTTACTACAAGTTTAGGTAGTTGGCCGCCAGACTAATTTACCAATCCAAAAAACATTTGCTGACGTGGGCTAATTGAACTTAATTTCAAAATTGCACCTTGTGCGTTCCATTATTCTAACTCTCAATAGTAAGTTGAGACCCTGACTGTATACACGGTATATTATTACACTGTATATTATTTTTCAATTGGTCCGCAGGCCTACAAAAGGGAGGCCGCGGCCCACATGCAGCCCACGTGCCGCTAGTTGTCCATCCATGCTCTATATAAAACCTCTGTAGACCAGTCCTCCTACTTCAAAGGAGCACTTTATCAGAGGAATATAAACAGTTGAAACATTTAATAGTGTAGCAAGATCAAGGGTGTGGGGTTTCCACGTCACCAAGTTCAATAACAAAACCGGCACCAGTAGCACAAACAGAACGCAAAGGAGAAGTTTATTCGGGATTTTCATACACTGGGGAAGAGGGGGAAATGCACCAATCACCTCACAGTCCACAAGCCATTCTCGTTTGTTCATTCCATTTTCCAGGGGTAATCCTCACAGTCAGATCCTCAGCCAATCCGGTACACAAGCTGGTTACTCCAACAGTCCAGGTCACAACATGTAATCACACAGCTCTAGCTGTGCCCCTTTGTGCAGGCTGCTTCCTCCTTTATTCCCCAGCACTCCCTGGCTTAACATTTTACATTTTAAGTCATTTAGCAGACGCTCTTATCCAGAGCGACTTACAAATTGGAAAGTTCATACATATTCATCCTGGTCCCCCCGTGGGGAATGAACCCACAACCCTGGCGTTGCAAGCGCCATGCTCTACCAACTGAGCCACACGGGACCCACAGCCTAACGACCCACAGCCTTTCCTCGTTGGGGCAGGAAGTCCATATAAGGCTTGGGGATGGAGCCAGCTACCTGCAAGATATCACTCCTCAATTACCACTCCCCTCACCTCTCCCTGACATCAGCCACAACACATTCAATTGAAACACCCCAAACTGGTTGCAACCGCTCAAACAGTGCAATCATGTATGACTTGCTGTGTGTTATCAACAGATCCATTAAGCAGGGCCAGACTATCACATTTGGGGCCCTGGGGCACCTACCTCCAGGCTGCCCCCCAACCCCCCCKAAAAAATATATATATATTCTAGGAAAACATATTTATTTTGAAAAGCATCTAACGTCCTAAACACATTTGACCATGGGGCAGAGAGAAAAATGAACCGTGTGAGGCTGAGAGAACATTTTACACTTCTAAAGATCATTTCCTGCAATTCTACACATTTTGCCATTGCTTTCATTTGCCATCATATTTACCCCTAATATTTACAATTTGATGGAGGTACGAGGGTCTTAATGGCAGGGGCCCTCGACATCCAGCCCTGCCATGAAGACCCTCATACCTCCATCAAGTTATACATTTTAGGGGTAAATATATATGCTGTTTGATTTCTGCATCTATTGTAGACTATGAAATGTGCTTTGTGCATATAATTGTGATAATGTACTGAAATGTCATTTGATGGGATTTTTAATTGATTATGTATTTCTTTGTGTATTGATTATGTATTTGTTTATATATTGATCATGTGTTTCTTTCGTTCCTTTTGTTTCCATTAAAGCCCATCTAAGGACTGGTGTTGAATGGCTTCTCTCTACAAAGTGGAGCGGTGTGTTCACTCTACAGAGTGGAGCGGTGTGTTCTCTCTACAGAATGGAGCGGTGTGTTCTCTCTACAGAGTGGAGCGGTTGTGTTCTTCTACAGAGTGGAGCGTGGGTTCTCTCTACAAGTGTGGAGCGGTGGTGTTCTCTCTACAGTGTGGAGCGGTGTTTTCTCTCTACAGAGTGGAGCGGTGTGTTCTCTCTACAGAGTGGGCGGTGTGGTTCTTCTCTACGAGTGGAGCGGTGTGTTCTCTCTACAGAGTGGAGCGGTGGTTTCTCTCTACAGGTGTGGAGCGGTGTGTTCTCTCTACAGAGTGGAGGCGGTGTGTTCTCTCTACAGAGTGGAGCGGTGTGTTCTCTTCTACAGAGTGGAGGGGCGGTGTGTTCTCTCTACAGAGTGGAGCGGTGTGTTCTCTCTACAGAGTGGAGCGGTGGTGTTCTCTCTACAGAGTGGAGCGGTGTGTTCTCTCTACAGAGTGGAGCGGTGTGTTCTCTCTACAGAGTGGAGCGGTGTGTTCTCTCTACAGAGTGGAAGCGGTGTGTTCTCTCTACAGAGTGGAGTGGTGGCTTCTCTCTACAAAGTGGATCGGTGACTTCTCTCTACAGAGTGGAGCGGTGGCTTCTCTCTACAGAGTGGAGCAGTGGCTTCTCAATACAAAGTGGAGTGGTGGCTTCTCTCCACAAAGTGGATCGGTGACTTCTCTCTACAAAGTGGAGCAGTGGCTTCTCTCTCTACAGAGTAGATCGGTGGTTTCTCTACAAAGTGGATCGGTGACTTCTCTCTACAAAGTGGAGCAGTGGCTTCTCTCTACGGAGTGTGGAGCGGTGGCTTCTCCTCTACAAGTGTGGAGCGGTGGCTTCTCTCTCACAGTGTGGAGCGGTGGCTTCTCTCTCTACACAGTGTGGAGCGGTGGCTTCTTCTCACAAAGTGTGGAGCGGTGGCTTCTCTCTCTACAGTGTGGAGCGGTGGCTTCTCTCTCTACGGAGTGTGGAGCGGTGGCTTCTCTCTCTACACAGTGTGGAGCGGTGGCTTCTCTCTCTACACAGTGGTGGAGCGGTGGCTTCTCTCTCTACACAGTGTGGAGCGGTGGCTTTCTCTCTACAGAGTGTGGAAAGGCGGCTTCTTCTCTCTACAGTGTGGAGCGGTGGCTTCTCTCTCTCTACACAGTGTGGAGCGGTGGCTTTCTCTCTCTACACGTGTGGAGCGGTGGCTTTTCTCTGACACAGTGTGGAGCGGTGGCTTCTTCTCTCTACAAGTGTGGAGCGGTGGCTTCTCTCTCTACACAGTGTGGAGCGGTGGCTTCTCTCTCTACACAGTGTGGAGGCGGTGGCTTCTCCTCTCTACAGAGTGTGGAAAGGCAGCTTCTCTCTCTACAGTGTGGAGCGGTGGCTTCTCTCTCTCTACACAGTGTGGAGCGGTGGCTTCTCTCTCTACACAGTGTGGAGCGGTGGCTTCTCTCTCTCTACACAGTGTGGAGCGGGGGCTTCTCTCTCTACAGTGTGGAGCGGTGGGTTTCTCTCTCTACACAGTGTGGAGCGGTGGCTTCTCTCTCTACACAGTGTGGAGCGGTGCGTTTTCTCTCTCTACAGAGTGTGGAAAGGCGGCTTCTCTCTCTACAGTGTGGAGCGGTGGTTTCTCTCTCTACAGAGTGTGGAAAGGCGGTTCTCTCTCTACAACGTGTGGAGCGGTGGCTTCTCTCTCTCTACACAGTGTGGAGCGTTGGCTGTTCTTCTCTACACAGTGTGGACGCGGTGGCCTCTCTCTCTCTACAGTGTGGAGCGGTGGCCAGTCCTCTTCTGGCTGTGCCCGGGTGGAGATTATAACAGAACAGTGCCATGATGTTCAAATGTTTCATAGATGACCAGCAGGGTCAATAATAATAATAATTCAGAGAGAGAGAGGGTTCTCTCTCTCTCTCAAACGGGACAACAGTAACAACAATAACCAAGTGTCAAAATAACCATACAATTCAACATAACACATAAACATACAGTAGAGTACATGTGCAGGTTGATTGGTCTGTCAGACACTGTCCCTCAACTTATGGCAGGCAGCAATGTAGTGCGCTGCCAACCCACAGCTCTCTGCGTCCCCCCCACCGCTGGAATCCTTGAAATAAGAGTTTCAAATTTGGGGAAATGACACTCTAATTGTTTTATGTTTTTGACATTTTGTCAGGAAATGCAGCTTCTGCTGTTGTGCAGTGGTTGCACAGCCTTTCCTCTACAGCAGGGGTGTCAAAGTCAAATGGACGGAGGGCCAAATAAAAAATTTAGCTACAAGCCGAGGGCCGGACTGTTCGAATGTTCATTGAAAAATTTTTAAATGACGCATATAGTCTAGTGAACCTAATTGAACCTACTGAAAACCTAACAAATATATTCCAATATGATCAGATAAATAAAGCAATATTTTCTTATGGCCCTGTCAGTAATCTTATATTTTCAACAGACACAAAAGACAAATTTCCTTTATATAAAAATCATGTCCATATTCTTGTTTTTGTCCGCGTGTTTCGTTTCATAATGTCGTCTCAGTATACTCTTTCAGTACCCACACTTCTCTCCACACAGAAGCACACAGGTTTCCGCTACTCTCGTGAACATATACTCCGACCCACCTTGTTGAAACCTCCGGTTCTCAGTGTCCACCTTCCGTTGTCTCATTTTTGATGGGTATCTGAAAGTTAATTTTACTGTGATGCTGACGACTGCTGTGCCAATAAATATTGAAATGAAGCAGCCTACTGCTCGGTGCGTCACCGTTGCATTGTGGGAATGTAGTATTGGTGCGTGTAAAAGATCTGCGGGCTGCCGGCTTGCTGCGGTCTGCGGGCCGGTTCTAATAATAAATCAAGATCATCCCAGGGGCCGTAAAAACCCTCTCGCGGGCCGGATGTGGCCCGCGGGCCTTGACTCTGACATATATGCTCTACAGGGAGCCAGGTTTTCCTGTGTCTACCCTTCTCAATGGCAAGGCTGTGCTCACTGAGCCTGTACTTTGTCAAGGTTTTTCTAAGGTTTTGATCAGTAACCATGGTCAATATATTTAGCCACAGATGTACTATCGATTTAGGGCCAGATAGACTGCATTTTGCTTTGTGTTTGTGCTTCCATAAGCAATATAGTTTTGTTTTGACTGTGTTGTAATTTGGTTTATCCTGATTGATTGGATTGTTCTGGTCCTGAGCTTCAGTGTGTTAGTAGAACAGGTTTGTGAACTCAGCCCCAGGACCAGCTGGATGAGGGGACTCTTTTCTTTGCTCAGCTTCTTGGCATTGCAGGGCTTGGTAATGATATGAGAGGGGTCACTGTATTTTAGATGTTTCCAAAAATTGAATTGCTCTTTTTTGAGTTTGTATTATTAGTGCGATATTTGCCTAATTCTGCCCTGCATGCATTGTTTGTAGTTTCCTTCTGGACATGTAGGATAATCTTACAAGAACTCTGTTTCAATTGGTGTTTGTCCCATTTGATGAAATCTTGTTTTGCAAGTGGACCTCACACCTCGCTGCCATAAAGTGCAATTGGTTCAATGACATATTCAATTAGTTTTAGCCAAATTTTAATAGGTATTTTCAATTTGAATTTGCTTTTTAATGGCGTAGAATACCCTGCGTGCTTTCTCTCTCAGTTCATTCACTGCCTCATTAAGGTGTCCAGTTGAGCTTATTTTTAACCTAAGTAATTGTAGTGTGTGCAGTACTCTATATATTTTGTACCAATTGAGAACTTTGGTCTAATTCCCTGAGATCTGGATCTTCCTCTGGAAAATCATTATTTTTAGTATTTTTGTGGTTTACTGCCACGGCCCAGGTCTGGCAGTACTGCTCTAGCAGTCCCAGGCTCTGCTGTAGGCCATGTGCTGTGGGTGACAGGCAGGCATAGGTCATCTGCGAAGAGTAGGAATTTAACCTCTGAATTGTGGAGACTAACACCAGGGGTGCTGAGGATTTTTCTACAATAGTGGCCAATTCGTTGATGTAAATATTGAAGATGCAGGGCTCAGATTACAACCTGACAAAGGCCTGGTTAAAGAATTCTGGTTAAAAGAATTCTGTTATTTTCTTGCCAATTTTAATGCTGCACGTATTGCCAGTATACATTGATTTAATTATGTCATATGTTTTTACCCCTAAACACACTTTCAATACACTTTGTAGAACAGTCCTGTATGCCAAATAGAATCAATATGCTTTTTGGGAAGTCGATAAAGCAAGCGTATATTATTTTTGGTATTATTTTGGTGGACATGTTTATCTATCAGGGTGTGTAGGGTGTAAATATGATCAGTTGTGCGATGTCTTGGTATAAATCCAATTTGGCTTTTACTCAAGACGTTGTGCTATTAAGGAAGTTTAGAACTCTTACATTTATAATACTACAGAAAAACTTCCCCAGGTTACTGTTCACACAAATTGCCTCTGTAATTGTTAGGGTCAAATTTGTTCTTTCCTGTTCTTAAAAGATTGGGGTTATGAGTCCTTGATTCCAGATGTCAGGGAAATAACCTACACTCAGGATCAAATTAAACAGTTTTAATATAGCCAATTGAAATGTTGGCACTAGTGAGTTTGAGCATACTCATTTAGGATGCCATCAGGTCCGCATGCTTTTTTCAATTTGAGAGCCTGAAGTTGTTATAGAGTCTCTGGGTCAGTACTTGGGGAGTCCAGTGGATTTTGATTGTCCTTTATAGCCTTTTCTAATCCATTCAACTTTCTCATGAATTTGGCGTGTTCTGCGTTTGTGTCAATTTGAACGGTGTTGTAGAGTGTTTTAAAATGGGTTGTCCATATGTCACCATTTTATATCGCTAATTCCTCTTGTTTAGATTTTTTTGTTTTTTCCAATTTTGCCAGAAGTTGTTTGTGTTTATGGACTCCTCAATTAGTGTCAGCTTGCTTGCTGATGTACTGTGCTTTTTTGGTTCTGAGGTGTACGTTTTATAGAGTTTTAAAAGTCTCACAGTAATGAAGGAGTAATTCACCATTATTTGGGTCTCTGTGCTTTTGGTTAGATAGTGTTCTAAGTGTTTTCCTTATAATTTTACAATCTGCATCAAACCAGTTGTCATCTGTGATCTTTTTTGTTTGTTTTTTATCCATTTCAATTGTGCTTCTTTTGCCGTTTGCCTGAATATATAGTTGATAGTTTTGTACTGCTAGATTGATGCCTTCTTTACTGAGTGAATGTGGTATCAGAAAGTTATCTAAGAGTGTTTGGATATTTTGGTTACAGGTTGCTTTCTGGTATTCTTCTGTGCTGTTTTGGCCCATCTGTATGAACTGCTGATGTTGTGCAGCTTACTGGGCGTGAATGTGTGGTTGTTTTCCATGTCTTGTTCTTTTGAGGAACAACGTAATTTGGCTGTGATCAGACAGAGGTGTTAGTGGCTTGACAGTGAATGAGCTGAGAGAGAAGGGATCAATGGCTGTGATCATATAGTCTACTGTACTGTGGCCAAGAGGTGAGCAGTAGGTGAATCTCCCCAAAAGAGTCCCCCGTAACTACCATTGACAAAGTACAGACCCAGGCTTCTACAGAGCTGCAACAGATCCCTCCGTTTTTTGTTCTCTCTCTGGGCTGTAATGGCTTTCTTTCTGTGCATGAGCGCTGAATAAAGAACCAATTAGATAATTCTAGGAGCAGTCTCCCTTCAACTGTTCCTTATCCAAAGTAAACTCAGACGGTCAGACCTCTCTCTCTCTCTCTCTTCTCTCGTCCTTTACCAACTTTTATTATTTATTTTATTGATCCTTTATTTTTACAGGGAGTACCATTGATCCCAGAGTCTATTTTGCAGGGGAGCCCTGTATAGTACCTGTCAAAGTTTGGACACACCTACTCATTCAATGGAATCATGTGGTACCAAAAAAGTGTTAATCAAATCAAAATATATTTTATCAAAGTAGCCACCCTTCAAAGTAGCCACCCTTAAGTAGCCACCTTTGCCCTTGATGACAGCTTTGCACACTCTTGGCATTCTCTCAACCAGCATCACCTGGAATGCTTTTTCAAACAGTCATGAAGGAGTTTCTCACATATGCTGAGCACATATGCTGGCTGCTTTTCCTTCATTCTGCTGTCCAACTCATACCTAACCATTTCAATTGGGGTTTGAGCGTCGCGCGTGACGTTGTGGCAAGGCCCAGCGTCATCTGATGCAGCACTCCATCACTCTCCTTCTTGGTCAAATAGCCCTTACACAGCCTGGAGGTGTGTTGGTAGCTATGCTGGTTAAGTGTGCCTTGAATACTAAATAAATCACAGACAGTGTCACCAGCAAAGCACCCCCACACAAATTTGGACTCATCAGACAAAAGGACAGATTTCCACTGGTCTAATGTACATTGCTCGTGTTTCTTGGCCCAAGAAAGTCTCTTCTTATTATTGGTGTCCTTTAGTAGTGGTTTCTTTGCAGCAATCCGACCATGAAGGCCTGATTCACGCAGTCTCCTCTGAACAGTTGATGTTGAGATGTCTGTTACTTGAACTCTGTGAAACATTTACTTGGGCTGCAATTTCTGAGGCTGGTAAATCTAATGAACTTATCCTCTGCAGCAGAAGTAACTCTGGGCTTTTCCTGTGGCAGTCCTCATGAGAGCCAGTTTCATCACAGCGCTTGATGGCTTTTGCGACTGCACTTGAAGAAACTTTAAAAGTTCTTGAAATATTTCTAATTGACTGACCTTCATGTCTTAAAGAAATTATGGACTGTCGTTTCTCAGTTCTTGCCATAATATGGACTTGGTCTTTTACCAAATAGGGCTATCTTCCGTGTACCACCCCTACCTTGTCACAACAGAACTGATTGGCTCAAACACATTAAGAATTAAATAAATTCCACAAATTCACTTTTAACAACACTGTTAAAACTTCTTAAGGCTAGGTGGGACGCTAGCGCCCCATCTCGACAACATCCGGTGAAATTGCAGAGCGCGAAATTCAAAATACAAAAATTGTAATATTAAACATTCATGAAAATACAAGTGTCATACATCATTTAAAAGCTTAACTTCTTGTTAATCCAGCCACTTTGTCAGAATTCAAAAAGGCTTTACGACAAAAGCATACCATGTGATTGTCTGAGGATAGCGTCCCGCATACAAAATCATTAAAAACATTTTCCAAACCAGCAGAGGCATCACAAAAGTCAGAAATAGCAATAAAATGAATCACTTACCTTTGAAGATCTTCCTCTGTTTGCAATCCCAAGGGTCCCAGCTACACAACAAATGGTCGTTTTGTTCGAAAAAGTCCTTCTTTACATCCCAAAAAAGTCAGTTTATTTGGCGCGTTTGATTCAGTAATCCACCCATTCCAGTCGTTCACCATGCAGACAAAGGAATCCCAAAAGTTACCAATAAACTTCGTCCAAAGAAGTCAAACAACTTTTCGAATCAATCCTCAGGTACCCTAATTGGTAAATAAACTATAAAATTTAAGACGGAATGTATGTTCAATACCGGAGATGTTGTATGTTCAATACCGGAGATAAATAACGAAGTGTGCACCCTCATCCACGCGCGCCACAAGACTACAGTCAAAATGAGAGACACCTTGAAAAACTACAACTACTAGCTCATTCTTCAAAAAACAAGCCTGAAACCCTTTCTAAATACTGTTGACATCTAGTGGAAGCCATAGGAACTGCAATCTGGGAGGAATTCCTTTGAATATCCATTAGACAAGCATTGGAATGGCCTGTGACCTCAAATAAAATAATTTCAGGATGGAATCTCATCGGGTTTCTGCCTGCCATATCAGTCRTGTTATACTCACAGACATCATTTTAACAGTTCTAGAAACTTCAGAGTGTTTTCTATCCAATGATACCAAATATATGCATATCCTAGCTTCTGGGCCTGAGTAACAGGCCGTTTACTTTGGGCACGTCAGTCATCCGAACTTCCGAATACTGCCCCCTATCCCAAAGAGGTTTTAACAGTGTCGATGTCCTGCGTTTCTCTGTCAGTATGCCAAGAAAGGGCCTCAGTGTGAGTTGATCCGATGGTGGGACTGGAGCGGAGGCAATTAGGCTGGAGAATACTGAAACACTGCCTCTTGACGGCGCCCTGCGAGGATCTGGACGAATGAATCCAGTTTCCAAAAGGCATTACGCGAGACCTGGAACTCCCACGTGGGTCGTGCGTCAATGACAATTGGCGACCACTCCTGTCAAGGTATTATACTGAGTGAGCGTGGTGGGGGTAGCCCGGCAGTATCTATGGAGCTAGACCATCACGATTGGCGCCAGGCAAGGTGTGACCTCACAATGAACTACGTAAGCCTCACGCCTGTGTGAGTTAGGAGCCGTTTGTATGGTCGGGTGTGCAGAGAGAGAGAACACGGGATATAGACAGGGAACACATAGTGTGACAGGCTACAGGAAGTAGAGCCGTAACGCTCAATGTTAGCAAAGGATAGGATGTGGCAGTGGCGAAGAATGCGACGAACCGTTCTCGAATGGTATCAGAAGTTAAGCTTTACGTAGCAAGAATACTTATTGACTACAAGAAAAGATGAAAAAGATAATAACCGGTTAGGAAAGGGCTGCTGAAGTAGGAGCTAGCCGGGGTAGTGCAGTGCGCTTTGCGTTGTTGACTGTGAGGCTAGCTGGGCAGTGGCTGCGTTGTTGACACTACACTAATCAAGTCGTTCCGTTGAGTGTAATAGTTTCTACAGTGCTGCTATTCGGGGGGCTAGCTGGCTGCTAGCAGTGTTGATTACGTTACGTTGCGTTAAAACAAGAACACAATAGCTGGCTAGCTACCACTAGAAATCGCTTCTAGACTACACATATTATCTTTGATACAAAACGGCTATGTAGCTAGCTATGTAGCTAGCTACGATCAACAATCAAACCGTTGTACTGTAAATGAATGAAATGAAATGTGATACTACCTGTGGAGCGAAGCGGAATGCGACCGGTTGTTGAAGTGCGGAAGTTCTATTCGGTAGACGTTGGCTAGCTGTTGGCTAGCTAGCAGTGTCTCCTACGTTAAGGACAACAAATAGCTGGCTGCTAACCTCGGTAAATTAAGATACACTCTAAAACTACACACTCTAAACTACACAATTATCTTGGATACGAAACAGCAAAGACAACTATGTAAGCTAGCTAACACTACACTAATCAAGTCGTCAGTTGAAGTGTAATAGTGCTACAGTGCTGCTATTCGTTAGACGGTGGACGTTTGCTAGCTGGCTAGCTGCTGGGCAGATAGCAGTAAGTGCGACCAACGACGAAATACGATAATTAACCTTGTTCTGCAACCCCCCAACAAACGAGAATCATGTGGTTTGGTAAGAAGAATGCCCCTTTCCACATGTGTTTTACTACCTCTGAGGTTTTTAGACCTTGAGGTTGTCACCTCATAAAAGTACTTGGGATATGGCTAGACAGTGCACTGTCCTTCTCTCAGTACATATCAAAGCTGCAGGCT
>NC_036848.1:10205510-10210382 GCF_002910315.2 Salvelinus sp. IW2-2015
ATTTACATTTACATTTAAGTCATTTAGCAGACGCTCTTATCCAGAGCGACTTACAATTGGTGCATTCACCTTATGACATCCAGTGGAACAGCCACTTACAATAGTGCATCTAAATCTTTTAAGGGGGGGGGGGTGAGAAGGATTACTTTATCCTATCCTAGGTATTCCTTAAAGAGGTGGGGTTTCAGGTGTTCTCCGGAAGGTGTGATTGACTCCGCTGTCCTGGCGTCGTGAGGGAGTTTGTTCCACCATTGGGGGGCCAGAGCAGCGAACAGTTTTGACTGGGCTGAGCGGGAACTTTACTTCCTCAGTGGTAGGGAGGCGAGCAGGCCAGAGGTGATGAACGCAGTGCCCTTGTTTGGGTGTAGGGCCTGATCAGAGCCTGGAGTACTGAGGTGCCGTTCCCCTCACAGCTCCGTAGGCAAGCACCATGGTCTTGTAGCGATGCGAGCTTCAACTGGAAGCCAGTGGAGAGAGCGGAGGGAGCGACGGGGTGACGTGAGAACTTGGAAGGTTGAACACCAGACGGGCTGCGCGTTCTGGATGAGTTGTAGGGGGTTAATGGCACAGGCAGGGAGCCCCAGCCAACAGCGAGTTGCAGTAATCCAGACGGGAATGACAAGTGGGCCTGATTAGACCTGCGGCCGCTTCCGGTTGAGGCAGCGTACTCTGCGGATGTTGTAGAGCATGAACCTACAGGAACGGGCCACCGCCTTGATTTAGTTGAGAAGACAGGTGTGGTCCAGGATCACGCCAAGGTCTTAGCGCTCTGGGAGGAGACACAATGGAGTTGTCAACCGTGATGGCGAGATCATGGAACGGGCTAGCCTTCCCGGAGGAAGAGCAGCTCCGTCTTGCGAGGTTCAGCTTGAGTGGTGATCCGTCATCCACCACTGATATGTCTGCCAGACATGCAGAGATGCGATTCGCCACCTGGTCATCAGAAGGGGAAGGAGAAGATTAGTTGTGTGTCGTCTGCATAGCAATGATAGGAGAGACATTGTAGGTTATGACAGAGCCAAGGACTTGGTGTATAGCGAGGAATAGGAGAGAGCCTAGAACGACCCTGGGGGACACCAGTGGTGAGAGCACGTGGGTGGTAGGAGGACAGATTCTCGCCACGCCACCTGTGAGGACGACCTGTCAGGTAGGACGCAATCCAAGCGTGGGCCGCGCCGGAGATGCCAACTCGGAGAGGTGGAGAGGAGGATCTTGATGGTTCACGTATCGAAGGCAGCGATAGGTCTAGAAGGATGAGAGCAGAGGAGAGAGAGTTAGCTTTAGCAGTGCGGAGCGGCTCCAGTGATACAGAAAAGAGCAGTCTCAGTTGAATGACTAGTTCTTGAAACCTGACTGATTTGGATCAAGAAGGTCATTCTGAGAGAGATAGCGGGAGAGCTGGCCAAGGACGGCACGTTCAAGATGTTTGAGAAGAAAAGAAAGAAGGATACTGGTCTGTAGTTGTTGACATCGGAGGATCGAGTGGTGTAGGTTTTTTCAGAAGGGGTGCAACTCTCGCTCTCTTGAAGACGGAGGACGTAGCACAGCGGTCAGGGATGAGTTGATGACGAGGTGAGGTAAGGAGAAGGTCTCCGGAAATGGTTCTGGAGAAGAGAGGGGGATAGGGTCAAGCGGGCAGGTTGTTGGGCGGCGGCCCGTCACAGAAGCGAGATTTCATCTGGAGAGAGAGGGGGAGAAAGAGGTCAGAGCACAGAGGTAGGGCGTGTGAGCAGAACGAGCGGTGTATCGTTTGACTTAGCAAACGAGGGATCGGATGTCGTCGACCTTCTATTTCAAAATGGTTGACGAAGTCATCTGAAGAGGAGGAGGAGGGGGGGAGGGGGAGGGGAGAGGAGATTCAGGAGGGAGGGAAGGGTGCAAAGAGCTTCTAGGGTTAGAGGCAGATGCTTTGAATTTAGAGTGGTAGAAGAAGTGGCTTTAGCAGCAGAGACAGAAGAGGAAAATGTAGAGAGGAGGGAGTAAAGGATGCCAGGTCCGCAGGGAGGCGAGTTTCCTCCTATTTCGCTCGGCGCCCGAGCCCTGTTCTGTAGCTCGCAATGAGTCGTCGAGCCACGGAGCGGGAGGGAAGGACCGAGCCGGCCTGGAGGATAGGGGACTTAGAGAGTCAAAGGATGCAGAAAGGGAGGAGAGGAGGGTGAGGAGGCAGAATCAGGAATAGGTTGGAAAGGTTGCAGAGGTCTAGGATGGAGAAGAGGAGAGGGTAGCGGGGAGAGAGAGCGAAGGTTGGAATGGCGCGATACCCCGAGTAGGGCAGTGTGGGAAGTGTTGGATGAGAGCGAGAGGGAAAAGGATACAAGGTATGGTCGAGACTTGGAGGGGAGTTGCAATGAGGTTAGTGGAAGAACAGCATCTAGTAAAGATGAGGTCGAGCTATTGCGCTGCCTTGTGAGTAGGGGCGGAAGGTGAGAGGGATGGGTCAAAAGAGGAGGAGTGAAAGAGGAGGCAGAGAGGAATGAGTCAAAGGTAGACGTGGGGAGGTTAAGTCGCCAGAACTGTGAGAGGTGAGCCGTCCTCAGGAAAAGACTAATCAAGGCATCGAGCTCATTGATGAACTCTCCGAGGGAACCTGGAGGGCGAAAATGATAAGGATGTTAAGCTTGAAAGAGGCTGGTAACTGTACAGCATGGAATTCAAAGGAGGCGATAGACAGATGGGTAAGGGGAGAAAGGAGAATGACCACTTGGAGAGATGAGGATCCGGTGCCACCACCCGCTGACCAGAAGCTCTCGGGGTGTGCGAGAACACGTGGGCGGACGAAGAGAGAGCAGTAGGAGTAGCAGTATTATCTGTGTGATCCATGTTTCCGCAGTGCCAAGAAGTCGAGGGACTGGAGGGAGGCATAGGCTGAGATGAACTCTGCCCTTGTCGGCCGCAGATACGGCAGTTCAGAGGCTACGGAGACCTGGAAACTCCACGTGGTCGTGCGTGCTGGGACCACCAGATTAGGGTGGCCGCGGCCACGCGGTGTGGAGCGTTTGTATGGTCTGTGCAGAGAGGAGAGAACAGGGACTAGACAGACACATAGTTGACAGGCTACAGAAGAGACTACGCTAATGCAAAGGAGATTGGAGTGGCAAGTGGACTACGCGTCTCGAATGTTCAGAAAGTTAAGCTTACGTAGCAAGAATCTATTGACTAAAATGATTAAGATGATACAGTACTGCTGTGAAGTAGGCTAGCTGGCAGTGGCTGCGTTGTTGACTTGTGAGGCTAGCTGGCAGTGGCTGCGTTGTTGACACTACACTAATCAAGTCGTTCCGTTGAGTGTAATAGTTTCTACAGTGCTGCTATTCGGGGTAGCTAGGCTAGCTAGCAGTGTTGATTACGTTACGTTGCGTTAAAAGCAACGCACAATAGCTGGCTAGCTAACCTAGAAAATCGCTTCTAGACTACTACAAGTTAAATCTAGACTTTCCTCTATCGTAATTACTCCTCTTTCACCCCAGCTGCCAAACTAACCCTGATTCAAATGACCATCCTACCCATGCTAGATTACAGAGACATCATTTATAGATTGGCAGGTAAGGGTGCCCTCGAGCGGATASATGTGCTTTACCATTCGGCCATCAGATTTGCCACCAATGCTCCTTATAGGACACATCACTGCACTCTATACTCCTCTGTAAACTGGTCATCGCTGTATACCTGTCGCAAGACCCACTGGTTGATGCTTATTTATAAAACCCTCTTAGACCTGTGAGCTGAGTCTGTGAGCTGAAGCTGAAGCGCAGCTGAGTCATGCAGCAAGACAATGATCCAAAACACACAATCAAGTCTACATGAAAACGGCTACAAAATAACAAATTTGAAGTTTTGGAATGGCCTAGTAAAATTCCAGACCGGATCTCAATTGAGATGTTATGGCAGGACTTTAAACGAGCAGTTCCTGCTTGAAAAACCCACAAATGTCGCTGAGTTACAGCAGTTCTGCATGGAAGTGTGGTCCAAAATTATTTCACAGTTACGTGAGAGACTGATCAACAACTACAGGAAGCTTTTGGTGGAGTCATTACAGCTGAAGGTGGAACAACCAGTTATTGAATGTAAGGGGGCAGTTACTTTTTCACACAGGGGCATTGGGTGTTGCATAATTTTGTTTATCAAATAAATGAAATAAATATGAAACTGTTGTGATATTTGTTCATTCAGGTTCCCTTTATCTAATTTTAGGATTGTGTTGAAGATCTGATAACATTCTGTATCAAAAATAGAGAGAATTAGAAAGGGGCAAATCCTTTTTCACAGCACTGTATATCCCACTCTGTCTGCGAATGTTCTTAATGTTTAGTGCCGAGCAGAGAAACATAGATTGTGACTGCTGCTTGTAATGGATGCCCATTGCTCACAACTTAGAAAGACACAATGTCTTGTGTCTTTCTCAGTATGTGGTTGCAGTATGTGGTCGGTTGAACGAATGTATGACGAAYTACAAGCTGTTGTATAACTGCTGGGGATGGAGGTTGAGCAGATTGAATACAGCTACCAATCATATGGTTAGGTTGTCTATGTGAGTTATGATGCCCATTGAAGCACCCCAGTGACCTCTAGAACGTTTTCTTAGGTCGATGTCACGACCTCCTGTAGTCTACTGATACCTGTTGAGCCTTGTGCTTCCTAGTTGAACAGGATATACAGCGCATATACTGTATCACAACGACATTCCTGACATTTTTTGTTAATTTTGGTATTCGGCTATTTTTTTCTCTTGAGGCAGGTCGAAGTTCAGTAGCCGAGGTCTACGCTCCTTTGTCGGTGATTGGTCAACAGTACTACTCCTAGTAAGAGTGGGAACTTTGGACAGGTTCTTCCCTGCCTCTCTATCTTTTTCGGCAAAATAGCCAGTCCGATGGT
>NC_036848.1:10211622-10242381 GCF_002910315.2 Salvelinus sp. IW2-2015
TGTGTTCCTTACCAGGGAGGGTATAGGACAAGCGAAGTGGTATAGACAGGGGTAGCGGATAGACAGGGAGTGTATAGGACAAGGAGTGTTATAGACAGGGTGAGGATGAAGAGGGGAGGATAGACAGGTGGTTAGGCGAATAGCATGGAGGTATAGGACAGGCGAGGGTGGACAGTGGAGGGATGGACAGGGAGGGGTATAGATAAGGGTGAATTTGCGAGGAATATCGTACCTATGGGTGAGGTGATAGAACATGGGAGCGGGATGGACAGAGGGATGGACAGAGGGGAGGCGTATAGGAAGGGGGGGATTAGGACAGGACACCTGAGGATGCGTGCGTGACCGAGGGAGGGCTGATACGACATGGGGAGGGGATGTGATGGACAGGGGAGGTATGGACAGGGAAGGGATGTGACGAGGGAGGAGGCTATTAGACAGGGAGGGGAGGACAGGAGGGCGATAGACAGGCGAGAGATAGAACAGGGGGAGGGGCATGGAGCGACTGTGGCTGCTGGTATGGACTAGGGAGCGCGATATTGTATGGACAGGGAGGGGATTGGACAGGTGTGCCCCCCCCCCCCCCCCCCCTGGGGAGGGAATGACAGGGATGGAATGGGACAGGAAGAGGAGGATAGGCGAGGGTTACAGCGGGAGGGGTGAATAGAGATGGATGGGTAGACAGGGGAGGGGATGGACAGTTTGAGGGAGGGTATAGGTCACGAGGGCTATGAAAAGGTGGAGGGGTAGTCGAAACGAGGCGTATGTGGAGTGGGAATAGAGAGGCGAGGGGAGACAAGGGAGGATAGGCGACGTGGGTTGAACGGAGGCGGAGTAGAGGCACTGGTAGACAGGGACAGAGGAAGTGATCAGGCGAGGGCGTGACCACATGGACCGGGGATAGAATGCAGAGTGGGTTAGGACAGAGGGGATGGGTGAGGGGAGTGATAGCGAGGGTTGCCCAACTAGGGGGAGGGATAGAGATGGAGTGGGTAGACAGGGGAGGGGAGGGGATGATAGGCGAGGGGTTTGAACAGGGGAGGATAGAGATGGAAGTGGTAGACCAGGGGAGGGAGGGAGTGATAGGCGAGGGGTTGAACAGGGGAGGGGATAGAGATGGACCGTGGGTTAGACAGTGGGAGGCGGAGGGAGTGATAGGCGAGGGTTGAAACAAGGGAGGGGATAGAGATTGAGTGGGTTAGACAGGGGGGGGGGGGGGGGTTAGGACCAGGGGAGGGTTACCTTGTTCCTGCAAAATAGGCCCCTTAGGGGCGGAGTTGGAATTCTTGTGGCTATTGTTCTTACTTTCGCACTCCTCAGGATTAATTAATCATCCATCAGTGTGGACAGGCTCTGAAACATTGATGTAGTTGCGTTCAGATAACAATGCCTAGATCCTGGGTCGTGATAGTATAGGTGTCCTAAGCTCTAGATAACAGCAACATGAGACTAGTAGACCCAGTGTGAGTTGGATCTAATCATTGCTGTCATGTAGAACACATTCTCCCCTCAGGGTTCGAGAATCTCACGTGATTCACGATCAATGTTAAGAAGCACTTGCTAGGTGTGCATGCTCCGAACGATCCGTCCACAGGGTGGGCTCTGTTTCATTCACAATGACATATCGATTTTTTATCGCTCATCTTGGAATAGCACAGCGACACGGGGATTCTCATGAAGACACCCCACTATATCTTAACCCACAACCCCAATAACATTATACCCAAAATTCACAAACGAATCTGAGTATCTCCTAAGTTATTTGGATAATTTACATCCATATCTAGTGTTTTCGCGACTCTTTATGAAAGAAGCTATAATTTCTCCATGTCGTTGTAATTTTTTTGTCTATGTCCTAGAAAGTTCTATATGTCGGGTACTCCCCTCATATATATGAGTCTACCATGACAGGGTCGAGATGTGTCTCGACAACACATCACTGTTTTAGTCTATACCGAGCGTCTGCGAGTCAGCCGGCGCAAGTGATGCTATATGACACTCTTACGCCGTAAGCACGATCCTCGCCAAGGACTCGCACCAGTCCCAGGACGCTGTGAGAGGAAGAACGGTTATAGTCCAAGAGTGAAGCAGCATACACAGTATGCCAGTTGGATCTGAGGTGGGCTTTAGTATTATGACGCATAAATGTGCACAGATATTCACACAGAGAAACCTTCGCGGACGGAGCGTTTGAAAGATCTGTTGGGCTAACAGGCTCTGATTCTATGTATTGATAGCAGTGGGGATCATCTGTCTTTATCTCCGTCTCTGTGGCAATCAAAAGTGCGAAGTACGCATAACAGAGAAGATTAGAGAAACTCCAGGAAGCATAATGATCAGAGATACAGTGCTGAAGCCTCCCAAGGCAATGGGCGGGTTATATGCCCCTCAGACAACTAGCACAAACGCGAGAAATCTAGGAGGGACATATGTCATATTTAATGGTGACCTTTAACCCCTGGTACACACTCACACACACACAACACACACACACACACACACCCTTCCCACAAATCCCCCTTATTAAAACCTTGTTTCAAACAACATGCAGAAGTATCCCAGTCCGCACCATTACCATTCACGGTTGCCAAACTTGTCAGTTGAACGGTCTTGTACAGGTCTTCCTGCTCCTCCTAGCTTCGTGTGACATTCTTGAATCAAAAAGGTAACTTATGAACCATCAATCAAATCTGCATATTGCTCAGAAAGTGGAATGCAAAGTAAAAATTTGCAACAAATAACCCTAATGTGTAGGAGCCCTCGTCCACTCGGAGCTTCTTCTCCATTCACATGTGTGAACTTGTGAAGACTGTAACGAAACAAAATGTGCGCAAAAAGTAAAGTGGGTCTGAATAGTTCCGAGCACTGTATAACACAGTGGTTACAAATAACATTAAAAAGGAGAAATGTTTTTAATTATTGCCGTTGCACTTCGCCTTCATTGTAGCAGTCCCATGCCCCAACAAATTTGCTGTCCAAATGCTCACAGAAATGCTGCCATGATGACTCAATGCTCCCACATTGTGTCAAGGTGGACTGGATGTCCTTTGGCGCTAACACACGGGAAAAACTGTTGAGTGCTGAAAAAACCCAGCAGTGGTGCCAATTTCACACATAACTGACAGTGTCTGTGAGCAGCGTTCGGAGGCCCAGATTGATATAAGAAAATAGTCTTGCGCCGCATTGGTGTCTATCTAGCTTCTTTTCTCGTGGATTGCATTGAGCGTTGTCTGCGACGAACTGTGCTGTCTCCACCTAAACCACTGACTTCCCATCACACGCGGCTTTGTTCAGGCAGGGGCTCCTTCCCTCTCTACTGCTATTTTATCTGACGGGCCACTGCCTGCTGTATGGAGGTCTGAAACATATTCTGCTGAGCAGCGCGGGTAGTGATGGCTATCCTGTCTTGCTCGGAGGCCGTGAAAGGTTTAATGGTGGGATTTCTCCATCCCCTTCTCTGGACAGCCGTTGTATTGTGCCAGTTCACATGGGTGAGAAACTGTCTCAGTCGCCTGGAAGCAAAAAACCGTTGTCGCTCACAGATTGGAATCTTTTGGCTATTGTTTCTTACTTTCCACTCCGTCTAGGATTAATTAATCATCATCAGTGTGGACAGGCTTCTGAAACAGTTGACATTGCGTCAAAACAATGCCAATTTCCTGGCAAAATGGCAGAACAGCACAGGGAAACAGAGGAGATCTGATCATGCTGTCATTAGAACACATTCTCCCTCYGGGTTCTAGAATCATGGTTGACAAATGGCACCGGTCAGCCCGGTCGTTCACATGACAATCATTATCCCATGATGCCACGGTTCTCATGAAACCCCACAATCTGCCCAACAATACAAACCAACCAACCATTGAGACCTAGTCCTTCTGTTTTCCATCTAGACTAATTTCTCCAGCTGAATTTTTTGTCTCACAACTATTTGGATCCCCAGAAGTCTGCCTTGCAGTTGACTTCCAGACACTAATGTTTTAGTTTCGAGGTTCATAGCGGGAAGAGACAACGTTCCAGACACGACTCTCAAGGACACCAGGAAGTTATAAATGAAACAGTGGTGATTCAAGGGGATTGAACAGCTTGGGGCTGAACAGCTGTATGGGATAGCAGGGGATCACTGCTATTCCTCTGTGGCATCAAAGCAAACAGACAGAGAGAAACTCCAGGAGAAATGATACAAATCAGATGATGCTCCCAAGGACATGGGCGGGTTATGATGGCCCCTCAGAGACAACTACACAAAGCCGGGAGAAATCTAGGGGGACATGTTTATTTATGTGACCTTTAACCCCTGTGTACACTCACACACACACACACACACACACACACACACCCTTCCCAAATCCCCCTATTAAACCTGTTTCAACAACATGCAGGAAGTATCCAGCTCAACAATATGACTAATTGGCTTTAGAAGGTCATTTTTGCTGTACTTTCAATGGATAGGTAAACCACTGTAGCTTTCCAAAACTGGACAACGATCATCTCAATGTGCAAAGTCAGAGCTTAAACGGTGTTATCCCTTTTTGTCAGTCATTCTATCTCTATTTATTTATGTTTAGTAATCTATCCATCTTTGTAAACAGTTCKTATTCTTCTGCTCAACAGTCTGACTGTAAGCCAACCACTGACCTGTAGCTACAGGATCTTACTTTCAGACAGTTTGCCACAGCAGGTAATTAATCCTGCAGCAACAGGAAATGTGAATTATTGTGTGGATTATAATCAATGGACATTTTTTGTTAGGGCAAATCAAGTCTGATATTTTAATGTGGAAATTAACTTTAGAAGCCTTCGAATACACTATACGTTTGCATTTCCTGCTGTGCAGGAAAAATCTCAGCAACAAAAGAGTGATCAAATTAAGATCCTACATCTGTATGATAAATCGCTGTGGTATTTCAGTTAGAAACCCTTTTCTCTTGCATGTTAATGGGAAACAGAGGAATGATAGTGACAAAGTATTACTCAGCCGTGGAATGAAACAAACCAGCAATGCGATGTTGCTATAACCGGGAACAGTCAAAGTCGCCAGGCCCTCATACAAGATGAATTACTCAGCTATCTGAAGGAGGGAATTATCTCCAGCCCAACATACAAGCACCACTTCACCACTTCCTCCATCTCTAATTCGCTGAGTAAACTTTTATTAATAACTACATGTGTGTTGGTGTCATGACAGAGAGTTCCCAGAGGACTCAACAGACAACGCCATCCACAACGAGAGTGGTGTGGGTGCTTATATTTGTCCTATATAAAACGTTGTACACATTTAGTTTTATATTTGTCCACTATAAACGTTGTAACATTTAGTTTTATATTTGGTCTATATAAAAACGTTTGTAAACGTTCTTAGTTTTAATATTTTGTCTGTATCAAAACGTTGTAACCTTTACTTTATGATTTTGTCCTGAATAAAACGTTGTACAAACTTCTTAGTTTTTATATTTGTCCTATATACGTTGTACATTTAGTTTATTTGTCCTATAAAACTTTTGGCCAGAGAGAGCTTTGGCAGGTATTATCATTTGAGAAAGGCTTGTTGTTGTGTGAATGTTTGATATCTCTCAGTGGGTTTGGACTCACACCACATCAAGCCTGGGTTGGCTTGCTGCAGGGGGATGGAGTGGAGGGAGAGAGAAGGGGGGTGGGCGGTTGGGGGGTATCAAGCATTGTGCTCCTCCATCTCCTCTGATGAAATGCCAAAACAAATCGATTTTCTGTGACCGCACTCAGAGGGGCTCCTCATCTTTTATCTTCCCTGTTTCTATTAACCTTCAAACACCACAAGCTCTTTATTAACCGTTCACACCACCAAGCTATAACTGTCAACTTCTTATTAACGCTGTTCAACACACGCTTTTAGTCCCCACAAGCCTTCGTATTAACTGTTCAAACACAACAACTTCGTAATTAACTTTGTTAAACAACACACCAAGCTTCGTATTAACCTGTTCAAACACCACCAAGCTTCTTATTAACCTGTTTAACACCAACCAAGCTTCTTATTCACATGTTTCAACCCGCCAAGCTTCTAATTAACTGTTCAACACCACTAAGCTTATTATTACTTCTCTGGGGCAGGTGGGAACGCAAACGTCCCCGGCCTGAGCCAGGGAAAATACGCGGGCCCATAATTCAAATAACATGATATAAAAACAAAATTTCATTAAATCACACATGTAAGATACCAATTAAAGCTACCCTCGCTGTGAATCAGCCCACCCCAATGTTAAGAAATTTTGCAAAAAGAAGGGCCTTTTTTCCGGGAAGCATAAGAATGCTAATTATCTGATGATAGCACAAAAGTAACAAGAGAGAAGCATATTTCTCACTGCAAGCACGACACAAAGCAGAAATAAAATACTAAACTCATGCTTACCCTTTGACGAAATTCTTTTGTTGGGGCACTTCAATATGTCCATAACATTACAATGGCCTTTGTTTCGATAATTCCGTCGATATCAGATATCCAAAATGTAATTTTATGGACCGTTTTCATCCAGAAAACCCAGTTCCCAACTTTCACCACGTCACCTACAAATATATCAAAATTACAATGTAAACTTTACCAAAACATTTCAACTCCTGTTGGTAATACACGTTAGGTATTTTTAAACGTTAATAATCGATCAATTAAAGACGGGGATGATTGTGTTCAATACCAAAAGAAAACATACTGACACAACTTTTTTTCATCAGTGACTCTCTCAAAATATTTACTTCATGTGACCCCTCATTTACGATAGCCCTACTTCTTACACAACAAAGGAATAACCTCAACGATTTCCAAGGACTGGTGACATCCAGTGGAAGTGGTAGGAACTGCAAGCAAGTCCAATTAGAAATCTGGTGTCTCTAAAAAACCTCATTGAAAAACAGTGACATCAAAAGTACAAATTCTGAAATGGTTTGTCCTCAGGGTTTTGCCTGCCACATAAGTTATGTTATTCTCAACAGACATGATTCAAACAGTTTTAGAAACTTCAGAGTGTTTCTATCAAATCTACTAATAATATGCATATATTATATTCTGGGGATGAGTAGCAAGCAGTAGAATTTTGGCATGATATTTTTCCCGAAAGTGAAAATGCTGCCCCCTGCCCTTAACTGTTCAACACCACCAAGGCTTCTTATTAACCTGTTCAACACCACCAAGTTCAGTCTAGTGTTAAGACCAGGTGGCGAATCGCATTCTGCATGTCTGGCAGACATATCAGTGTGGATGACGGATCACCACTCAAGCTGAACTCGGCAAGACGGAGCGCTCTTCCTCCCGGGGGAAGGACTGCCGTTCCATGATCTCGCCATCACGGTGACAACTCCATTGTGGTCCTCCTCCAGAGTGCTAAGAACCTTGGGCGTGATCCTGACACCACCTGTCGTTCTCACTAACATCAAGGGGTGGACCCGTTCCTGTAGTTCAAGCTCTACAACATTCGCAGAGTACGACCCTGCCTCACACAGGAAGCGGCGCAGGTCCTTATCCAGGACTTGTCATCTCCCGTCTGGATTACTGCAACTCGCTGTTGGCTGGGCTCCCTGCCTGTGCCATTAACCCCTACAACTCATCCAGAACGCCGGCAGCCCGTCTGGTGTTCAACCTTCCCAAGTTCTCTCACGTCACCCCGTCCTCGCTCTCTCCACTGGCTTCCAGTTGAAGCTCGCATCCTACAAGACCATGGTGCTTGCCTACGGAGCTGTGAGGGGAATGGCACCTCCGTACCTCAGGCTCTGACGGCCTACACCAAACAAGGGCACTTGCGTTCATCCACCTCTGGCCTGCTCGCCTCCCTACCTCTGAGGAAGTACAGTTCCCGCTCAGCCCAGTCAAAACTGTTTCGCTGCTCTGGCACCCAATGGTGGAACAAACTCCCTCACGACGCCAGGTCAGCGGAGTCAATACCACCTTCCGGAGACACCTGAAACCCCACCTCTTTAAGGAATACCTAGGATAGGATAAAGTAAATCCTTCTAACCCCCCCCTTTAAAAGTTAGATGCACTATTGTAAAGGGTTGTTCCACTGGACATCATAGGTGAAGCACCAATTTGTACAGTCACTCTGGATAAGAGCGTCTGCTAAATGACTTAAATGTAATGTAAATGTAAAATGTAAGACAGTTCAATGCCATCCAACCTGGAAGAGTAGCATATTGCAAGATAAATGAGCCTTGTAGGATGCAGCCGTATAGATAAAGCATTATACAACCTTAATAGGATACAGCTACACAGCCTTATAGGATACACCTTACACAGCCTATAAGATCATTATAGGATAAACCTTACCGTTATAGGATATCAACTACAGCAGCATTATAGATACAACTTACACAGCATAATACACCTTACACAGCCTTATAGGATACAACCTTACACAGCCTTAATAGGATACAGCTTACACAGCATTATAGGATACAACCTTACACAGCATTATAGGATAACCTTACACAGCATTATAGATACAACCTTACAGCAGCATTATAGGATACAACTTACACGATTATAGGATACAACCTACACAGCATTATAGGATAAAACCTTACACACGCCTTATAGGAGCCTTGTTCAGGTGCAGAACGACAGATTTTTACTCGGGGATTCTGGGATTCAATCTTGCAACCTTCCAGTTACTAGTCCAACGCTCTAACCAACTAGGCTACCTGCCACCCCAAGGATACAGCCTTTTAGGATACAGCTTATACAGCCTTATGGGATCACGCTTTATAGGATACAGCCTTATAGATACAGTCTTATAGGAATCAACCTTATAGGATACAACCTTATAGGATACAGCCTTATAGGATACAGCTTATAGCGAATCAACCTTATAGGATACAGCCTTATAGGCATACAGCTTATAGGATACAGCCTAATAGGAATCAACGCTTATAGGATACAGCCTTATAGGATACAGCCTTATAGGATACAGCCTTATAGGATACAGCCTTATACAGCCTTCTGGGATACAGCTTTATAGTACAGCCTTATAGGATACAGCCTTATAACGCCTTATGGGATACAGCTTTATAGGATACAGCTTATAGTATACAGCCTTATAGGAATCAACTTATAGGATACAACCTTATAGGATACAGCCCTTATAGGATAACAAGCCTTAAGGATACAAGCCTTAAAGGATACAGCCTTATAGGATACAGCCTTAAAAGACCCCTTATAGGACAGCCTCATAGGATACAGCCTTATAGGATACAACCTAAAGCATACAGCCTTATAGGATACAGCCTTAAAGGATAACAACCTTATAGGATACAGCCTCAAAGGATACAGCCTTATAGGATACAACTTATAGGATAAAGCCTTATAGGATACAGCCTTATAGGGATACAGCCTTATAGGATACAGCCTTATAGGATACAGCCTTATAGGATACAACCTCATAGGATACAACCTTATAGGATACAACCTTATAGGATACAGCCTCATAGGATACACCTTATAGGATCACGCCTTATAGGATACAGCCTCATAGGATACAACTTATAGGATCAGCTTAATACGAGGATACAGCCTTATAGGATACAGCCTTAACATTAGGATACAGCCTATAGGATACAGCCTTACTCAGCCTTATAGGGATACAGCTTATAATGAATACACCATAGGATAACTGCTTATAGGAGATACAGCCTAATAGGAAGATACAGCATAATAGTAGGATACAGCCTTATTAGGATACGACCTTATGAAGCAAACAGCCTTATTGGGGATAACCAGCCTTATAGGATACAGCCTATCAGCATAGGATCAGCATGGATACAGCTTATAAGATACAGAGCCTTATAGTTAAGGTACTGCTTATGGTATAGACAAAAAATACATCTATGGATACACCTTATAGAGGATAACAGCCTTATAGGATACAGCCTTACTCCAGCCTTATAGGATACAGCCTTATAGGAATACTAACAGCCTTAAGGATACATGCCTACTCAAGCCTTATAGGATACAGCCTTAATAGATAGCATGGATACACCTATAGGATACAGCCTATAGGATACAGCCTCATGGATACAGCCTTATAGGATACAGCCTCTTATACAGCTATGGGATACAGCCTTTATGGGATCAGCCTTATAGATACAGCCTATAGGATAACAGCCTTACTAGGATACAGCTTCATAGGATACAGCCTTATAGGATACAGTCTTAGGGATACAGCCTTATAAGATACAGCCTTATAGGATACAGCCTTACTCAGCCTTATAGGAAACAGCCTTATAGGATACAACCTTAGATGATAAGCCTTATAGATACAGCCTTATACAGCCTTATAGATAACGCCCTATACAGCCTTATAGGATACAGCCTTATCAGGCCTTATAGGATACAGCCTTATAGGATACAGCCTTATACAGCCTTATGGATACAGCCTTATAAAATATTGCTATGAGGCCAATAATGTACTGGGGTGATGTCAGAAGGTGTTGGGGTGCAACCACAGCGGACAAATTAGAAGGCCCCTAACCACTATTACTAGGCAGGGGGGTTGGTCTATTGTCCTCTTTATAGAAGCCTTTCAGAGAGAGGGCTTTACATCGTCTACTACTACAGTTGTGTGTAGGGGTTTTCGACCTTAAGGGTGTGTGTTGTGTGTGTGTGTGTGTGTGTGTGTGGTGTGTGTGTGTGTGTGTGTGTGTGTGTGTGTGTGTGTGTGTGTTGTGTGTGTGTGTGGGTGTGTGTGTGTGTGTGTGTTGTGTGTGTGGTGTGTGTGTGTGTGTGAGAGAGTGTCTGATTTTTTTGTGTGTTTTCTTTAGTGTGTGTGTGAGCATGTGTATGAGTACGGTGCCTTAGGAAAGTAGTCAGACCCTTTGACTTTTTCCACATTTTGTTTTGTTACAGCCTTATTCTAAAATTGCTTCAATAAAACACATCCTCATCAATCTACATACAATACCCCATAATGACAAACCAAAAACAGGATTTTTGAAATTTTTGCAAAAACAGAAATACCTTATTTACATAAGTATTCAGACCCTTTGCTATAAGACTTAAAATTGAGCTCAGGTGCATCCTGTTCCATTTATCATCCTTGGAGATGTTTGTACAACTTGATTGGAGTCCAACTGTGGCCCCATCCCTCACTGAAGCATGATGGTGGCAGCATCATGCTATTGGGATGTTTTCAGCGGCAGGGGGACTGGGAGACTAGTCAGGATTGAGGCAAAGATGAATGCAGCAAAGTACATGAAACCTGCTCCAGAGCGCTCAGGACCTCAGACTGGGGCGAAGGTTCACCTTCCAACAGGACACGACCCTAAGCACACAGCCAAGACAAGCACAGGACTGGCTTCAGGCAAGTCTCTGAATGAGCTTGAGTGGCCCAGCCAGAGCCCGGACTTGAACCCGATCGAACATCTCTGGAGAGACCTGAAAATAGCTCTGCAGCAACGCTCCCCATCCAACCTGACAGAGCTTGAGTGGATCTGCAGAGAGGAATGGGAGAAACTCTCCAAATACAGGTGTGACAAGCTTGTAGCATCTATCCAGAAGACTCTAGGCTGTTTACTCTGCCAAAGGTGCTTCAACAAAGTACTGAGTAGAGCATCTGAATACTTTGGCAAATGCCAAACGTCCTGCACGGTGTTGGGCTGTAAGCACAACCCCCACCTGTGGACATCGGGCCCTCATACCACCTCATGGAGTCTGTTTCTGACCGTTTGAGCAGACACATGCACATTTGTGGCTGCTGGAGGTCATTTTGCTGGGCTCTGGCAGTGCTCGTCCTTGCACAAAGGCGGAGGTAGCGGTCCTGCTGCTAGGTTGTTGCCCTCCTACGGCCTCCTCCAACGTCTCCTGATGTACTGGCCTGTCTCCTGGTAGCGCCTCCATGCTCTGGACACTACGCTGACAGACACAGCAAACCTTCTTGCCACAGCTCGCATTGTGTGCCATCCTGGATGAGCTGCACTACCTGAGCCACTTGTGTGGGTTGTAGACTCCGTCTCATGCTACCACTAGAGTGAAAGCACCGGCGCATTCAAAAGTGACCAAAGCATCAGCCATGGAGCATGGAACTGAGAAGTGGTCTGTGGTCACCACCTGCAGGCCCACTCCTTTATTGGGGGTGTCTTGCTAATTGCCTATAATTCCACCTTTTGTCTATTCCATTTGCACAACAGCATGTGAAATGTATTGTCAATCAGTGTTGCTTTCTAAGTGGACAGTTTGATTTCACAGAAGTGTGATTGACTTGGAGTTACATTGTGTTGTTTAACTGTTCCCTTTATTTTTTGAGCGTGGTACATTTTCAAAAATCAAACAGATTTTGCTTTGTCATTATGGGGTATTGTGTTTAGTTTGATGAGGATGTTTTTCAAATCTATTTTAGAATAATGCTGTTACGTAACACAATTTGGAAAAGTCAAGAGGTCTGAATACTTTCCGAATGCATTGTATGTCTCCATAAGAAACATAACTGCATTCTCCTCTCCCACTCATCAACAGAGTGAATGTAAACAGAGCCCCAGCCTGACCGTTATGGGGCCATATATCAGCTCTATGGGATCCCACAGATAAACACATGGAAGGGATCTACCGTATATGTTAGATCATGCATGATGGGCTAACGTACTTCTGGAGGTCACTGTACCACACTCCGTCTCCTTATGGGTTCTCTCTACAGTGAGAGGCTCCGGAGGATCTGGAGGAGGCATGTTCTCCAGCCTGATGAATGGGACTGTGTGTCGTGGACAGGAGAGCTAGAGTTAAAGGGACTGTGTGTRGTGGACAGGAGTCGTGGACTGTGTGTCGTGGACAGGAGTCGTGGACAGGAGAGCTAGAGTTGGAGACATAAAGGGCTCGTCTCTCTAATAACAGCAATATCTCAGAGGCTGTGTGATAAGGGCATCTTAGCTTTGAACGTGGCTTGAAGGTCCGTCAAACATCCGTGCGTACTGGGTATACTGATGCTCCTTGGTCGGCCAGACAATACTGAAGTGTAGGAGACGATTAGATGTTTCTCTCAGTGCTGTTCAGCAGGTATCCAAACACAAACCACGCAGCTCAGACACACAAACTCTYTGACCTGGATGTGTTCTCTGTGAGCTGTGGTAGGCTACTGTTGGTACRGTAAGTGGTGTCTAAATGAGGGGGTGTGCAGGGGGGCTGATGGTTAGCATTAAGATGTACGTAGGAGGAACAGTCACTGTGCTGATTATAGATGGAGGGAGGYGATAAGGGTCAGCCCATGAATAGAGTACATTTTCGGTAGTGTTAACYTTCTGTCATAAAGAGCACTTGTTCAACTTCAAAAAAATATGTTTTCCATCTCAAGGGGTAAAACTAACAAGACTATAGTTAGTGCCATTGAAGTGACGTTAAAGTTACAGGGTTGACCGTAACAGGGTTGACTGTTACAAGATTGACTGTAACAAGGTTGACTGTGACATGGTTAAAGTTTTCTTAAATCAGCCATAAATCCCCTTGTAGCAGGGGGAATGGAAGCTTATTGTGTGCAACAAGGAGGGGRAATTTAATATAAACTTCACCCAAAAAATGAAATTGTTGAAACATTTCTAGCCGATCTATCTATTGGTAACATGGTTGACGTGTTATACTCAACACMCTCAGTTTTCCACAACAAAACACCAGAAAAGCTCACCTGGTTCTACACTGAGATTTGACTATTCAATGTTTCTTCAAAATGGTATCATTTAAATCGGAATGGTTTCCCCATATTAAAAAGGGAGTTCAGTTCAGGTAACATTAGAAATATAGACCTTAAAATGAGGGACAGACATAAATGAATCACTAATCACATTGAATAATTAATAATCAGAAATGACTTTGTCAAAGCAAGAACATAACTAGGGCATTGCAATGATGGTGAAAACTTGGGGAAATGTTGGGGTTGTGTGAGTTAAAATCTTCCTAGAAGTCTGAAAACATGATGAGGGACATGTCAAAATGCTGCAACTTTAGCAAGTCTTTATTCATATAAAAAATCTGACATATTTAATTTTCCACGTGGTCTATATTAAAGGTCACTTAATTTAATATAACAGGCTTTAAAKATGCAATATTGGTGCACAATTTCTACTTAAAACATCAAAGGGGCGCAAAATGTACTATATTCGTGGAACGACCCAAAAGCAACTGCTCGCTCTGATTACCGGACAGATGGATGAATACTAAACACAACCCGGAGGAGAGAGCGGGGGATAGAGAAAGAGGGGTGAAGGGAAACAGAGGAAGAGAGAATGGGTGGTGGAGTAATGGAGAGTGAGAGAGAGGAAGAGGGATGAAGAGAGAGAGAGAGAGAGGGATGAAGAGAGAGAGAGAGAGGGATGAAGAGAGAGAGAGAGAGAGGGATGGGGAGGGATTTACAGAAAGAGTTAAGGTTGGAGAGAGAGGGTTGGAGGGAGAGATAGACAGATTGTGGGATTGTGGGAGGATAGAGAGGCCCGAAGCACAAAGCCTTCACGCCTAGGACAACACAGCTGAGACACATTGAGACACAGAGGGGGAGGGCTAGATCAAGAGGGGGCTAGATCGAGGGCTAGATCGAGACAGAAAGTAAGAGAGAGAGAGAGCGAGAGCGAGAGAGAACTTGCTTGTCAACAATGTGGTAATCATATTCACAAGTTGAGTTTTTGCAGACACAGCAGAGTAAGCAGTGTTGTGAATCCTCAACAGAACAGGCCAGAGAGACAACAGACATGTCTCACTGAGGCACAGCAGCACATTGGACACAGGCGCTCCCGCTACCTGCTGGTGGACAGAACAACTAGACAAAGTCAAATATGGCTGACATGAAAGATGGATGGAAATAGTCAAACCAAGATTACTGGMGGTTTTCAACTGCTTACGTGGTGAATTTTCAAAGCTGCACTTGTAATGCAGCAAGTCTCATAATCAAAACGTATTGAATTAATTTTGTTCGAAGACATCTTTCACCACACAACCATTGATCCGAAATGATCTGTGAAATATCATGAGAATATTGATTTAATCACCACAACATAATAATATCTTCTCAATTGAGTTATTTTGACAACCAGTTAATCCAATAGTGACAAATATAATATACATGTTTCAAAATGTCCCTTTGAATTCAGTATGCTACAGTTCTTTCAATGACCTTACAGTTCTCACATTAGGAAATACACCTGCGCTACCCATTAAGTTGACTGAACATCACATTTCCATCATTTATATCCAATGTGTGATCAGAGGTGTAGTCATTCAAGACATCTTTCTCAATCATTGATCCAAAATATAAATCTATCATTCAGATATAACATAATTGTACTGTAATCAAATGAAAAATGAAATAGAAATCTGAGAAACATAACATTTAGGAGGCACTAGTTTGCATCAAGCCTGATTCTGGATGGCCAGGTAGCTAGCAACAATGACAAGACGCTGTCATGTGGGGAATCGTAGGTGACTAGTTTCAGCTAGTTGTATCTTGTTCTTGATACCTTGTCCTGTTTAGAAGTGTCTTGACTGATTTCATGTCAATGCTAATATGGCAAAAATTCGCTAACTAGCTAACCAGCAACTGTAAAGATGGATTTGAGAGACAACAAGTGCTCATTGAGCAAATGTATTTGTTTTTAATAAACATTGAAGACTAAATATAGTTTACATGTRGTCAACAATCTAAGCCAACCCTGTCTGTTTTGTCCCATAMTTGCACACGCATCGGTTTTGTTGCTAAACAACCAACCCGTCTATAGGTTCTCATTGACATCGCAGTAAATGTCCTCATTGTTCATGTACCTGGTAAAAACCGTATGGCATGGCGAATCCAAGCCTGACATAGGTCTGCATTGATGTCATTGCATGTTTCATCCATGGCCAGAAGAAGGGCGGTACGCTCATGTATTGTAATCGTGCATTGTATTTTACAGTATTGTATTGTACCTATGTGTTGTAGTGGTCCTGTACGTAACTCAGTTCGTAAGACTAGTGGTTTCAATGCCCACTGGGGTCACAACTGTTTAGACTTACTGTTGTCACTTTGGATAAAAYCGTCTGATAACTAAATGGCATGTATTACGGTTTTACAATTCTGTACTGGCCAATACAATTTGAGTAAAGCAGGGTGAACCCCTATTTTATCAATATCAGATTTCTGTTGCCTTTTCCTGCATAATTTCATAATTAATACAGATATTATACTTTTTTATGACAAAAACCCAGTGTTTCTATGACAAACAGTTTTGTTATATTTCAGTCTTCTGTGATGTATATAACATGTAATGTTGGAATGCAAACTCAAAATGTAATAAATGTCTATATCTGACATGGTACAGGTGTCTTCTTTTGTTTAAGCCCATAACCATGTGTGTGAGGTGTAGACTTTTGTTTCAAAGTAMATTTGTTTAAGACTACCAAGAAACACTCTGTGTGACCCTCATTTAGCCCACTGTAGTATTAAACTAAAATCATAGTAGTACATTACAGTATATATCATACTTTATATGTTTCTACTTTACAGACATACATTTTCATATTACTGTAGTTCTCAAAATCTGTATAGTAGCAGTCCAGTTTAACATCTATAGGTTTACTAAACGGGTTTGTTGGGATATATTAAAGACAATCCAGTTTAACATCTATAGGTTTACTAAACGATTTAGTGATTATTAAGACAATCCAGTTTAACATCTATAGGTTTACTAAACGATTTAGTGATTATTAAGACAATCCAGTTTAACATCTATTGGTTTACTAAACGGTTTCGTGATATTATTAGTTATGAGCTGTAAGTAATGAGTCACATGTATTTTAAACAAATGAGAAGAAGAATCTTATCAAAAGTAATGTGAGATGAAACACTAAGTTTGGTGAAAAAGTGATTTTGTGTGTTGTACTTAATCAATTGAAAATGTGCTTAGAGTTTTAAAACAACTGCTTTTTGATGATCTGGTTTGACTTTTGTACACAGAGTTGTGAAAATCTACCACGTACCTGTGAAAATTGATCAAAGCGATTGAAAAAGCAAAAATTCACAGTAATTCACGTCACAAATGAATGCACTAATGTTCATATGGATCAAAGAGCTAATTTCCCCAGGAGTTGTCATTACACCACACCACTCCACCCAGGAGTTGTCAACCAACTCCACTCCCACCCAGGAGTTGTCACCACTCCACTCCCACCCAGGAGTTGTCACCACACACTCCCACCCAGGAGTTGTCACCACACATCCCACCCAGAGTGTCACACACCTCCCACCAGAGTGTCACCACTCCACTCCCACCCAGGAGTTTGTCACCACTCCACTCCCACCAGGAGTTGTCACCACACACTCCCACCCAGGAGTTGACACCCACTCCACTCCCACCCAGGAGTTGTCATTGCACCACACACTCCCACCAGGAGTTGTCATTACACCACACCACTCCCACCCAGGAGTTGTCATTGCACCACAACTCCCCCAGGAGTTGTCACCACACCACTCCCACCCAGGAGTTTGTCATTGCACCACACACTCCCACCAGGAGTTGTCATTGCACCACACCACTCCCACCCAGGAGTTGTCATTGCACCACACCACTCCCACCCAGGAGTTGTCACCACACCACTCCCACCCAGGAGTTCAGCACCACACACTCCCACCCAGGAGTTGTCATTGCACCACACATTTACATTACATTTAAGTCAATTAGCAGACGCTCTTATCCAGAGCGACTTACAAATTGGTGCATTCACCTTATGATATCCAGGGAACAACCACTTTACAATAGTGCATCTAACTCTTTTAAGGGGGGGGGGGTTAGGAGGATTACTTTATCCTATCCTAGGTATTCCTTAAAGAGGTGGGGTTTCAATTGTCTCCGGAAGGTGGTGATTGACTCCGCTGACCTGGCGTCGTGAGGAGTTTGTTTCCACCATTGGGGTGCCAGAGCAGCGAACAGTTTTGACTGGGCTGAGCGGGAACTGTACTTCCTCAGAGGTAGGGAGGCGAGCAGGCCAGAGGTGGATGAACGCAGTGCCCTTGTTTGGGTGTAGGGCCTGATCAGAGCCTGAAAGGTACGGAGGTGCCGTTCCCCTCACAGCTCCGTAGGCAAGCACCATGGTCTTGTAGGGATGCGAGCTTCAACTGGAAGCCAGTGGAGAGAGCGGAGGAGCGGGTGACGTGGGAGAACTTGGGAAGGTTGAACACCAGACGGGCTGCGGCGTTCTGGATGAGTTGTAGGGGTTTAATGGCACAGGCAGGGAGCCCAGCCAACAGCGAGTTGCAGTAATCCAGACGGGAGATGACAAGTGCCTGGATTAGGACCTGCGCCGCTTCCTGTGTGAGGCAGGGTCGTACTCTGCGAATGTTGTAGAGCATGAAACTAGGAACGGGTCACCGCCTTGATGTGAGTTGAGAACGACAGGGTGTTGTCCAGGATCACGCCAAGGTTCTTAGCGCTCTGGGAGGAGACACAATGGAGTTGTCAACCGTGATGGCGAGATCATGGAACGGGCAGTCCTTCCCCGGGAGGAAGAGCAGCTCCGTCTTGCCGAGGTTCAGCTTGAGGTGGTGATCCGTCATCCACACTGATATGTCTGCCAGACATGCAGAGATGCGATTCGCCACCGGTTATCAGAGGGGGGAAAGGAGAAGATTAATTGTTGTGTCGTCTGCATAGCAATGATAGGAGAGGCCATGTGAGGAATATGACAAGAGCCAAGTGACTTGGTGTATAGCGAGAATAGGAGAGGGCCTAGAACAGAGCCCTGGGGACACCAGTGGTGAAGCACGTGGTGCGGAGACACGATTCTCGCCATGCCACCTGTAGGAGCGACCTGTCAGGTAGGACGCAATCCAAGCGTGGGCCGCGCCGGAGATGCCCAGCTCGGAGAGGGTGGAGAGGAGGATCTGATGGTTCACAGTATCAAAGGCAGCCGATAGGTCTAGAAGGATGAGAGCAGAGGAGAGAGAGTTTGCTTTAGCAGTGCGGAGCGCCCCGTGACACAGAAGAAGAGCAGTCTCAGTTGAATGACTAGTCTTGAAACCTGACTGATTTGGATCAAGAAGGTCATTCTGAGAGAGATAAGCAGGAGAGCTGGCCAAGGAAGGCACGTTCAATAGTTTTGGAGAGAAAAGAAAGAAGAGGATACTGGTCTGTAGTTGTTGACATCGGAGGGATCGAGTGTAGGTTTTTTCAGAAGGGGTGCAACTCTCGCTCTCTTGAAGACGGAAGGGACGTAGCCAGCGGTCAAGGATGAGTGATGAGCGAGGTGAGGTAAGGGAGAAGGTCTCCGGAAATGGTCTGGAGAAGAGAGGAGGGATAGGGTCAAGCGGGCAGGTTGTTGGGCGGCCGGCCATCACAAGACGCGAGATTTCATCTGGGAAGAGAGAGGGAGAAAGAGGTCAAAGCACAGAGGGGCAGTGTGAGCAGAAACCAGCGGTGTCGTTGACTTAGCAAACGAGGATCGGATGTCGCGACCTTCTTTCAAAATGGTTGACGAAGTCATCCGCAAGAGGGAGGAGGGGGGAGAGGGGGAGAGGATTCAGGAGGGAGGAGAAGGTGGCAAGACTTCCTAGGGTAGAGCACAGATGCTTGGAATTTAGAGTGGTAGAAGTGCTTTAGCAGAGAGACAGAAAGAGGAGAATGTAGAGAGGAGGGAGTGAAAGATCCAGGTCCGCAGGGAGGCGAGTTTTCCTCATTTCCGCCGGCTGCCGGAGCCCTGTTCTGTGACTCGCAGTGAGTCGTCGAGCACGGAGCAGGAGGGGAGGACCGAGCCGGCCTGGAGGATAGGGGACATAGAGAGTCAAAGGATGGCAGAAGGGAGGAGAGGAGGGTTGAGGAGGCAGACATAGGAGATGGTTGAGAAGTTTGAGCAGAGGAAGAGATGATAGGATGGAAGAGGAGATGAGTAGCGGGGAGAGAGAGCGAAGGTTGGAGGACGGCGGATACCATCCGAGTAGGGGCAGTGTGGGAAGTGGTTGATGAGAGCGGAGAGGGAAAAGGATACAAGGTAGTGGTCGGAGACTTGAGGGGAGTCTGCAGTGAGATTAAGTGCGCAAGAACGCACTAGTAAGATCGGTCAACGCGTTATTGGCCTGCCTGTGAGTCAGGGGGAAGCTGAGAGGTGTTAGGTCAAACAGAGGAGAGGAGTGGAAGAAGGAGGCAGAGACGGAATTGATCAAAGGTTAGACGTGGAGGTTACAAGTCACCCCAGAACTGGAGAGGTGCACCATCCCTCAGGGAAAGAACTTATTCAGCGTCAAGCTCATTGATCGAACTCCTCCAAGGAACCTGGGGGCGACAAATGATAAGGACTGTTAAGCTTGAACCCAGGGCTGCGTAACTTGACAGCATGACATTCAAAGACTTGAGGCGATACGGACAGATGCGGTCAGGGAGAAACGGAAGAGGCAGTTCCACTTGGCGAGAGATGAGCGATCCCCCAGGGCCACCGCCCCGCTGACCAGAAGCTCTCGGGTCGTACGCGGAGGAACACGTGGCAACGACCAAGCGAGAGCAGTAGAACGCCTAGCAGTCCGTTGTCCAGTGGTAATCCACGTTCAGTCAGTCGCAAGAAGGAGGGACTGGAGAGGACGCACTAGTGACCGATTGAACTCTGGCTTGTTGGCCGCCAGATCAAGGCAGTTTCAGAGGCTGCCGGAGACCTGGAACTCCACGCCTGGGTCGTGCGCGCTGAATCCCCCCACCCCAAGGTTAGAACCTGGGCCAGCCCGCGTCGCACGCGTGTCGAAGCGTTGATGCGGCACTGTGCAGAGAGGAGCAGAAGAGGGATAAGCAGACACATAGTTGACAGGCTACAGACAGAGCGGCTACGCCTAATGCACACAGGGAGATTAGAAATGACAAGACTACACGTCTCGAATGTTGAGGAAGTTAGCTTAACGTTGCAAAAAATAAAATAAAATCTTATTGATTAAAATGATATAAGTTACTGCTGGACGGTGGAACGTAGCTGGCTAGCAAGTGGCTGCGTTGTTGACTTTGTTTGAACGTTGTAGCTGGCTAGGTAACGTCTAACTGGCTAGGTAACTCGACAATTTCTCAAACTACACAATTATGCTGATACAAAGGACACGCAAAGACAACTATGTAAGTGCTAGCTAAACACTACGCTAATCAAGTCGTATCCGTTGTAATGTAAGTTGTAATGTGAGTTCCTACAGTGCTGCTATTTCGGTAGAAGTTGGCTAGCTAGCAATGTTGCTAGCAGTGTTTTGACTAAGGGTAGGAGGAACGGCGCGCAAGAGCCCGGAGCGGACGAAAATAGCTGGCTAGTTAACCTACGAATAATTACTCTAACCAACTCTAAGCTACAACAAATTTAACTTGATACAAAGATAGCAAAGACAACTATGTAGCCAGCTAACACTACACTAATCAAGTCGTTCCGTTGTAATGTAATCGTTTCTCCAGTGCTGCTATGCTGCTATTCGGTGGCTAGCTGGCTAGCTAGCAGTGTTGACTACGTTACGTTACGTTCGGACGAAAATAGCTGGCTAGCGAACCTCAATAACTACACAAATATCTTTGATACAAAGACGGCTATGTAGCTAGCTAAGATCAAACAAATCAAACCGTTGTACTGTAATGAAAATGAAAATGGTAAAACTACCTGTGGAGCGAAGCGGAATTGCGACTGCACGCTCCAAACCGGAAGAACACACCACTCCCACCCAGGAATTGTCACCACACCACTCCCACCCAGGAGTTGTCATTGCACCACACCACTCCCACCCAGGAGTTGTCACCACACCACTCCCACACCACTCAGGAGTTGTCATTGCACCACACCACTCCCACCCAGGAGTTGTTACTGTCCACAGGGATTCTGGGGGCTGAATACATTAATGCAATGACGGGTTCCACCAGTATGAATGATGTAACACTCAGGTGGCCTAGAATGACATCCTGAGAAATATGCAGTATTTTTTTACCTGGGTGGCTCAGCCCTTAAACCATAATCCATAATTGCTCCATCCATTTTTGGACATATAAATGAGTGACATATACCACCATTGATTCTTGAAMTGTAATTATACATTCTTCATGAGCTCAGTTCAACTGTCATACCCTATTACAACCCAAAATGTAAGCATGTTAAACTCCAAGGTTTGTAAACAATGTAAATGTAAACAAAGACTGTAAAGCCTCGAAACATAGATACAACTAAAATGTTGATATCATGGATGGTRAGTCCTTGCATCCATAGCTTTGTCTATGATTTTGAGAGTGGTTGCACTTCTCCAGACCCATCCCTCAGCTTTTAACCGAAACAGAGGCGGGTTGGCCCTTTGCTTTTGTTTCAATGAAGGATTCTAGCTTTAAATCCTCAGTCCAGACTGCTTTGTGAAGCCCTCTCAAATTGAACATGGACATCTTCCAGATGTTCTTTATTAAAAGGAGAGCTGGCTGACGTCTGGTGCCTACTTAACATAAACCCTTTAAAACCGTCTCACGCTTATTCTAAAAGATTCATGACGTTTTCACCTCATGATGTACACCTCAGTGAGTCACTCACATACTGAGTGGGAAAAGACAGACAGACAGACAGACAGACAGACAGACAGACAGACAGACAGACAGACAGACAGACAGACAGACAGACAGAGAGAGGAGAGCAGACAGACGAACCAGACCAGCCAGAGGGACAGTGCCACTGACCACGACAGACCTATAGAGACAAGACAGACAGAGAAGAGAGGACAGATGGACAGACAGACGAGAGAATACAGAGAGAGGAGAACAGATAGACAAACGGAGAGACAGGTAGAGAGACAAACAGAGAGACAGAAATGTGGCCAGAAAGAGAGGCAGACAGACAGACAGACAGACCAGACAGACAGACAGACAGACAGACAGACAACAGACAGACAGACAGACAGACAGACAGACAGATAGACAAAGACCAGATGGACAGACAGAGGCGACAGACGGTAGAAGATGAAGACAACGGAAATCATACAGAAGACAGACAACAGACAGACAGACAGACAGACAGGACAGACAGACAGACAGACGGTCAGAGAGACAGAAAGACAAACAGAGAGAGACAGACGGACAGACAGAGAGACAGGACAGAACAGACAGACAGACAGACCAGACAGACCAGACAGACAGACAGACAGACAGACAGACAGACAGAAGACAGACAGACAGGACAGACGACAGACGACAGACAGAGAGACAGATGGACAGACGATATAGAGACAAGACAGACAGAGAGAAGAGAACAGAGGACAGACAGACAGAGAGAATACAAGAGAGAGAGACAGATGGACAAACGGAGAGACAGGTAAGAGACAAACAGAGAGAACAGAAATGTGGCCAGAAAGAGAGGCAGACAGATGGGCCAGACAGACAGTAGGGCAGACAGACAGACAGACAGACAGACAGACAGACAGACAGACAGACAGACAGAACAGACAGACAGACAGACAGACAGACAGACAGACAGACAGATGGAAAGACAGAGGAAAGACCAGATGACAGACAGAGACAGACGGTCAGACAGATGGAGAGACAGACGGAAGCATACAGACAGACAGACAGAGACAGACGGTCAGAGAGACAGAAAGACAAACAGAGAGAGGACAGACGGACAGACAGAGAACAGACAGAGACAGAAAGACAAACAGAGAGAGACAGACGGACAGACAGAGGACAAGAGAGGACAGATAGATAGACAGGACAGACAGACATAAGACAAACAGGCAGACACACAAAGGAACAATAGACAGAGACAGACAGGAAGAGAACGAGAGAGAGAGAGAGAGAGAGAGAGAGAGAGACAGACAGCACAACAGACAGACAGACAGGAAGACAGACAGACAGACAGACAGACACAGACAGGACAGACAGACCAGACAGACAGACAGACAGACAGACGGACGGAGCGGACGGTGGGCAGACAGAAATTAGACAGGCAGATAGGCAGATACACGACAGACAGACAGAGAGACAGAACAGACAGAGACAGACAGGCAGACACACGACAGACAGACAGAGAGACGACAGGCAGACGGGCAACACACGGACAGACAGACAGAGAGACAAACCAAATGGACAACAGACGAATAGAACAGGAGATGGAGGACAGACCAGACAGACAGACAGAGACAGACAGGACAGACAGAGATACAAGCAGTCAGACAGACAGAATCACAGAACAGACAGTACGAACAGACCAGACAGAAGACGGTCAGGCAGAGAGAGAGAGACAGACAGCGAGACAGACAAAGGACAGACAGTCAAGGCTATAGCACCTGCCTTGAATGTTCACAAGCTCCTCAACTCCCTGTTTTTCATTTACTGTAAATGTATACTTCAGAAATATGTTATTCGTTTGTTATTTGTTCTGTGTCTGTTTCACCCAGAATGAGCTAAAATTGGAGTCATTTATGCCAATAAAGCCTGAGTAAACACACACAAACACCACATGTATGGCAGGCAAGTTGAATGCAGAAGACCACATTTCAGTTGAAGGTTAGGTATCCAAATCAAATCAAATCAAATTGGATTTGTCACATACACATGGTTAGCAGATTTTATGCGAGTGTAGCGAAAATGCTTGTTCTAGTTCCGACAATGCAGTAATAACCAACGAGTAATCTAACCTAACATTTCCACAACTACCTACCTATACACAACAAAGTGTAAAGGATAAAGAATATGTACATAAAAATATATGAATGAGTGAGTACAGAACGACATAGGCAAGATGCGTAGATGGTATAGAGTACAGTATATACATATGAGATGAGTAATGTAGGGTATATAAACATAAAGTGGCATAGTTCAAAGTGGCTAGTGAATACATGTATTACATAAAGATGGCAAGATGCAGTAGAATGAATAGACACAGTACGCTGCTGCGCCTTCTTCACAACGCTGTCCGTGTGGTGGACCAATTCAGTTTGTCCGTGATGTGTACACCGAGGAACTTAAAACTTACTACCCTCCCCACTACTGTTCCCGTCGAGGTGGATAGGGGTGCTCCTCTGCTGTTTCCTGAATCACATTCCCAAAATTCCTTTCTTTTGTTGACGTATGAGTGTGAGTTATTTTTCCTGACACCACACTCCGAGGGCCCTCACCTCCTCCCTGTAGGCCGTCTCGTCGTTGTTGGTAATCAAGCCTACCACTGTAGTGTCGTCCACAAACTTGATGATTGAGTTGGAGGCGTGCATGGCCACGCAGTCGTGGGTGAACAGGGAGTACAGGAGAGATCCCCCTTTCCCTGAGACATCTGTGTTCAATTAAAGAGAAGAGTTCAACCACACATATCAGACAGCAAACTTCAACCACACCTATCAAACAGCAAAGTTCAACCACACATATCAAACAGCAAAGTTCAACAACACATATCAGACAGCAAAGTTCAACCACACATATTAGAGACAGCAAAGTTCAACCACACATATCAGAGATAGCAAAGTTCAACCACACATATCAGATAGCAAAGTTCAACCACACATATCAGAGACAGCAAAGTTCAACTACACATATCAGACAGCAATGTTCAACCACACATATCAGACAGCAAAGTTCAACCACACATATCAGACAGCAAAGTTCAACCACACATATCAGACAGCAAAGTTCAACCACACATATCAGAGACAGCAAAGTTCAACCACACATATCAGAGACAGCAAAGTTCAACCACACATATCAGACAGCAAAGTTCAACAACTTCTGAAACTTCTACAATGCATCTGCTTTGAACCAAGCATCATGTCCCCCTCACAAACCGTTTTCATCTTAAAAAGCAGGCATTTCTGTTTCCGTCAGTTACAGCACTGCAGTCGGATAACGTCACAGTTAAGGGGAGTGTTAAATTGAATGAGACACGAGACAGTTGATGCCGTTCCAATTAACTTTAGGCGGCAAGAGCATTGTTTTCAGCTGTGTGAATTTGGGTGTTTTGCGTTCAGGCGTCCCTGCTTTGATATGATTTTGTTTTGGCCTGACACATACAACAGTCCTCTCAGACCGAAAGTAAAATATCTCCAGATGGGAATAGTTCCTCCAGTCCAGTCCTATATATGGTATTACAACCAAACCCTTTTGGCATGAAGCTACTCTTCGGCATCTCTGCTCCTCATCTCTCTCATCTCTACATCTGTGTCCAGCCTCACCTCAACAAACAACTCCAACCTGCTCCTTGACCCAAGGCCTCTGCTGGTCTTTCCGAAAACAACTTCTGCCTCGTGCTCTCCAGGTGTTCCTGATGGATTATGTTAAACTATGCATAATGGTGTTCTTGCTGTAGCCTTACCAATCTAACAATCATGTTGATAAGACTCGCTATTCTGAGGACTCTCAGCCTTGATCCACTGTAGTGTCTCCTGATATTCCTGCTTTTACAGCTCAAAGGCTCAGTCCAGAGGGGCTCCGGCTTGTGGATCTAGTCCCCAAACAATGTAGAATCTGCCCAAGAGAGATGACGTTTCCATAAGCATTATGGGGTGACTGTAGGCATATACTGTACAAGCAAGAACCTGTCCAAAATGTAGCCGTTATAGTTTATAACTATATTTCAGCAGGKTCCTGCAGGAGAGACAGAGCGATGTGAAAAATGCTGTGCTCTGAATGCAGTAACCGTACATGGACCAGAGCTGGCAGACAGACTGTGTCCTCAGGGGCTGCTACCTTTAACAGCAGACATGATGCAGAGATTATACAGTGGAAATCACCAGATATAGGAAATTAGCAGTTACAGGTACGGGACATCACATAGACAGACATATCAACGGAGAGACATATGTATCAGGCATGGGCGGGGCATCCAGATTGCCTGTGTGTGTGTGTGTGTGTGTGTGTGTGTGTGTGTGTGTGTGTGTATGTGTGTGTGTGTTGTGTGTGTGTGTGTGTGTGTGTGTGTGTGTGTGTGTGTGTGTGTGTGTGTGTGTGTGTGTGTGTGTGTGTGTGTGTGTGTGTGTGTGTGTGTGTGTGTGTGTGTGTGTGTGTGTGTGTGTGTGTGTGTGTGTGTGTGTGTGTGTGTGTGTGTGTGTGTGTGTGTGTGTGTGTGTGTGTGTGTGTGATGTGTGTGTGCATGCATAGGTGAGTATATCAACACATAGGCCTTTTTTTGTAAAAAAGTGTCAATGAACACACACACACTAAACACACACTAACACCCACTAACACAAACACACCAACTAATCTGCTCTAGCTTGTTAGTAGTGACAGACAGCAGTGGAGGTGAGGTTAGTCACAGCAGAGGCAGGATCGAGGGCAGGATAGAGACAGGTTAGAGGCAGGATAGAGGCAGGATAGAGGCAGGATAGAGACTGAATAGAGGCAGGTTAGAGTCCGGATAGAGCCAGAATAGAGGCAGGATAGAGGCAGGGTAAGGAAGGGTAGAGGTTGAAATATAGGTAGGGTAGAGGCAAGATAGAGGAAGGTTAGAGGCGGGAGTAGATATCAGTAGAGAGAGGAGCAGAGAGAGGAGAGAGAGGAGTAGAGAGAGGAGAGGGGAGAAGAGAGGGGAGAGAGAAGAGTAAAGAGAGGAGTAGAGAGGGAGAGAAGAGGAGGAAAGAGAGGAGTAGAGAGGGGAGAGAGAGAGGAAAGAGAGGAGTAGAGAGAGGAGAAGAGAGGGGAGAAAGAGGAGTAGAGAGAGAGGAAGAAGAGGGGAGAGAGAAGAGCAGAGAGAGGAGAAGAGGGGAGAGAGAGGTGGAAAGAGAGCAGTAGAGAGAGGAGAAGAGAGGAGTAAAGAGAGGAGCAGGGAGAGGAGCAGAGAGAAGAGCAGAGAGGGAGGGAGAGGAGAGAGGGAGGAGCAGATCATGGAGATAGAGAGGATTACAGAGAGGAGCAGAGAGAGGAGCAGGGAGAGGACAGGGAGGAGGAGGAGCAGAGAGAGGGGGAGAGGAGAGAGGGGGAGCAGATAGAGGAGATAGAGAGGAGCACAGAGAGGAGCAGAGAGAGGAGCAGGGAGAGGAGCAGAGAGAAGAGCAGAGAGAGGAGGGAGAGGAGAGAGAGAGGAGCAGATAGATGAGATAGAGAGGAGCACAAGAGAGGAGCACAGAGAGGAGCAGAGAGAGGAGCAGGGAGAGGAGCAGAGAGAAGAGCAGTGACAGGAGAGAGAGGAGAGGAGTAGAGAAAGAGCAGAGAGAGGGGAGAGGAGAAAGGAGAGAGAGGAGCGAAGAGATAGAGACGAGCAAAGAGAGGAGAGGGAGGGGAGAGAGGAGTAGAGAGGGAGAGAGAGGGTAGGGTGGACAGGTAGGGTGGACAGAGCAGGTGAGTACAGGTAGGGTAAACAGAGCAGGTGAGTACAGGTAGGGTAGACAGAGCAGGTGAGTGCAGATAGGTGGACAGGGCAGGTGAGTGCAGGTAGGGTGGACAGAGCAGGTGACTGCAGGTAGAGTAGACAGAGAAGGTGAGTGCAGGTAGGGTAAACAGAGCAGGTGAGTGCAGGTAGGGTAGACAGAGCAGGTGAGCACAGGTAGGGTAGACAGAGCAGGTGAGTGCAGATAGGGTGGACAGGGCAGGTGGTACAGGTAGGGTAGACAGAGCAGGTGAGTGCAGGTAGGGCAGACAGAGCAGGTGAGTACAGGTAGGGTAGACAGAGCAGGTGAGCACAGGTAGGGTAGACAGAGCAGGTGAGTGCAGGTGGTTGGACAGAGCAGGTGAGTACAGGTAGGTAGACAGAGCAGGTGAGTACAGGTAGGGTAGACAGAGCAGGTGAGTGCAGGTAGGGTAAAGAGCAGGTGAGTACAGGTAGGGTTAACAGAGCAGGTGAGTGCAGGTAGGGCAGACAGAGCAGGTGAGTACAGGTAGGGTAGACAGAGCAGGTGAGTGCAGGTAGGGTAGACAGAGCAGGTGAGTGCAGGTAGGGTAGAACAGAGCAGGTGAGATACAGGTAGGGTAGACAGAGCAGGTGAGTGCAGGTAGGGTAGACAGAGCAGGTGAGTACAGGTAGGGTCAACAGAGCAGGTGAGTACAGGTAGGGTACACAGAGCAGGTGAGTACAGGTAGGGTAGACAGGGCAGGTGAGTAGGTGAGTACAGGTAGGGTAGACAGATCAGGTGAGTACAGGTAGGGTGGACAGAGCAACTTTTTGGTGGTTGCAGCCCTGTTCCACCTCTTTATGGGTTATTATATGCAATTATGCAAACATATGTGTTACTATATGCAAATACACACAGTGTGTTTTTGCAAATGAGGCATATACCATATAGATATGAGTGCATTCTAAGAAACAAAAGTGTAATTTGACATATTAAATTCCTGAATTCCCACCAAACTCCATTCATTATTTAATCAATATCTGATGGATTATACAAATTCTAAAAGTTTAGAGTATCTTCTTTATCCATTCTACAATTGTTGTTTTTAAAACCGTTTAAAACCTCTTGACGCTAGGGGTCCGTTTAAAAAAAAAAAAATTTTTTACTTCTTTGGGGTACCACACCCTTCTTCTCAATTTCCGCCTAAAGACATACCCTAATCTAACTGCCTGTAGCTCAGGCTCAGAAGCAAGGATATGGATATTTTTGGTATCATTTGAAAGGAAACACTCTGAATTTTGTGGAAATGTGAATTGAATGTAGGAGAATATAACACAATAGATCTGGTAGAAGAAAATACAAGGAATTAAACATACGTTTTCTGTTTTTTATTGTTGCTGCATCATCTTTCAAATGACCAAGAACAGCCAAACATACAGATAGGATGCTGTGGATGATTTGAATGAAGAACATAAGATGGCAACAATAGCTGAGCAAAGTTTTGGACAGATAACTTCAAAAATGAGCGAGCTACATGACATTGAGCATGAAGTCACCCAGGTGTCCCACACAAATGTACCCAAATGTACCCAAGTGGCCGAATTGGTACAGTGATACATTTTGAAGGAAAGAACTATAAACAAAATACATAAATGCTATTCTAACACACCCCCCAAAAAAATAAATATATATATATATGAAAAAAATATTTAAAATAAATAAATAATAATAAACAAACAAATAACAAGGGTAACTATTTACACATTTTCTATTTAGAATATTGTGAAGACCCTCAGTCCTCTACACAATACTGTGCTGCTGGTGCCATGGCCCATAGCAGTCTCTTTCTGCTGTAAAGCAGAGGCTTACTGAACAGGTATTGCAGGTGATGGGGCATTTCCTGTGACAAAGCGCACAACGACGTCTCCCTACTGTGCCCTTTTTGCCCTGAGGCACATTCATGCCTGCAGAGATGAATCTGGGCAGGTGAACACCACTGGTTGTGGTGTTCACAGACTCTAGACTTTGTTTTAGCTTAAGCCCCCTCTTCCATCCTCTCTCCCCAGTAGCAGCACACTACACCCCACTGACTGATAGGCCTCCCACTTTTCTTTTTGTATTCTCCTCTGTGTGTGGTGATTACGTGTGAGAGTTCGCGTAGAGGCTGTTCTATTAAAGCTCTTGATGAGTTAATCGTGTTATGTTTGTTAAAAACAACCTGAGGATTGATTATAAAAAACCTTTCACATGTTTCTACGAACATTACGGATACTTTTTGGAATGTTCGTCGATCGGAAACGAGTCTTTGGTTCTCTGAACATAACGCGCAACCCCAAACGGCGTTTCTTTTCTAAAAGTTTATTTATCTGAACAAAAATAACATTTGTTGTGTAACTGGGAGTCTCGTGAGTGGTGCAAACATCCGGTAATTATCAAAGGTAAGCGATTAATCTTATTGTTTTTCTGACTTTCGTGACCAAGCTAACCAAGCTAATATAAGGCTAACTGTTCTAGCATTGATTGATACACTCACAAGCTTAGATTGCTTTCGTTTGCAAAGCCGCATATTATCAAA
>NC_036848.1:10248650-10263828 GCF_002910315.2 Salvelinus sp. IW2-2015
ATCTGACACGATAGGTGGATTAACAACAAGCTAAACTGTGTTTTGGTATATTTCACTTGTGATTGCATGATTATAAATATTTTTAGTAATATTTTGCGCCCTGCAATTCAGCGGTTGTTTAGGAAAATGATCCCGTAAAAGGGATCCGTTCGCAGAGAAGTTAACAATTTTGATGACCGTTGCTACTAGAACACTTTTCTTCAACCCTGGTGACTGAAGACACACCGAGTGTGCATGCTTTTGTTCCCACTATGCACTAGCTCAAAATGAGGAAACTAATCAAGCACTATAATAATCAGTCCCTTGTGTGTTAGTACTGGGTTGGAACCAAACTCTGTACATACTGTGGGTGGGTTCCCAGGGCCAGGATTGGAGAACACAGAAGGATGGAACACAGGATAAACCAGTAACAGGTTCCAATGGCATCACTTCAAACAGTCCAGTCAGCTGGGAAGTGTTCGTTCTTGACCATAGGGCAGAGAAAGCCCATCAGAAAATAGTGGAAAGGCAATCGCCTCTTATCAGCAGTCAGAGTTAATCCACTTTTCTTTTTCTCTAAATGTGAAATCCTTCATTTCAGTCCCCATTGACAGCAGCTTGGAACTCGTAAGAGAATGGTAAAATGMGACCCGTTTCAGAAAACTAGGCGTATGTCGCGGGTCACTACTTAATAACAGGAGAGCCGTTTGTACGAAAGTTTTTGACAAATGTCTTCTCGAACATGTGAACTTTCATGTGCCTTAATAAGAAACGTTATTGCCATCTGTAAATATGTATAAAAGTGTTAAATTACGAACCTAGTTGGTTAAGCCACAGAAAAAGTAAGTAACCTTCCCGCTAGCCATGATTGACTGAGATAATGAGTGGGCTGGACATGCCGAGAGATGAGTTTGGATTGATCTGCCATATAGCACACTTCTGTCAACTTGAGCTGGTCAGTATGTCTAGGTAATCCTCTCTAACGCATTTTTTTTTWAAATGCATCGTGTAGTAAAACTGTATAAGCCTAATGTCAAGTTAAAGTGTACTGTTAGCTAGCTAACATTAGTTGGTTGGCTCGCTATCTAACGTTATGTGTATGTTCTCCACTTTCTGGAGGACCGAGTTTTGAAATCAGTGGTATTCGAGTATGATAGCTAAGAAGATGGAGAAAACACCTGTCTCCGGAATACATATTCAAACTAATGGCAACCATGGCATTCAACAGGAGACGRGTCCATCGATGATGTATGCGAAAAATAGTCTGGCTGCTACATTTTTAGATATTACACGTTTATAATTTGACAGAAAGTGGTTTCATTTCAAGTTAAAGTGTGCTGTTAGCTAGCTAACGTTAGCTGGCTGGCTCGCTACCTAACATTAGGTGTTTGATCTTATTATTCGCATCTCAGACCCATTTGCTTGACTAGTTATAGCCTAATGTTAGCTAGCTAACATTGAACCTGGTTGGTTAGCTACCTGCAGATTAATGCAGGATAGTAACGTCATGAGTTCGGATTGTAGTTCATTGTTTACCTAGCTAGCCAACTAACTACATGTCTTTACAAAATACTCTCGTCCGAGTGTGCCAGAGTGCAGAATAAGTGATGTATTTACGAACGCTCAACACCCATTGAATATAGCCGATGTCAGTAAACGTTGGCAAAAAAAGCGTAAATAAACTGTTGCCAACAGCTCAGTTATAGTCACCAATGCTCTGGATAACAGGAAAACAGCCGAACCAGCTCTGCTTGTCACGTCTGCTCCCTCTCTCCGCTCTGGTGCTAAAGGGCTGTTTCGCTCTGTCGGTTTCTGCTGTTTCATCCCTGTGTCAGCATTATTGTCGTTTCCGTTTCCCCTGTCCAGACGCTGTCCGTATTCTGTTCCTGTCCGTGGTTACCTGCTTCTCGTCTCCGGCGTTGATCCTTACAGAATGCTGACACCAATATGTGAAGCATCAGGGAGTTTTCTTGTTGTTGTTTTTGTTGGTGACGTCGGGTCCGGGTGCCGTCGCCGATGGAACCGGGGGTGCCTCAGCTGGCTTGTCGGGCTTCCACGCCTTAGCTGGCTTGAGAGGTTTTCTTGCCTTGAGTTGATTCGGCAGGCGCCCATCCGACGTCATGCCTAAGCCGGCTCATCAAGCTCCCACGCCACAGCGGGATCGGCAGGCTTTCACACCTCTGCCGGCTCATCGGGCTTCTACACCCCAGCTGGCTTGTCCAGCGCCCTTACCTTGGCCGGCCCCTCAGGCTTGCCCAGGTGGGATGCCGGGTGGCGCCCCTCACTTCATACGCCTTCCACTAGATGTCAACAGGCAGTAGAACGTTGAATGAGGTGTCTAGCCTGATGTGGGACTGAATGAGAGCTTCTGGAGTGACAGGTCAGCCATATTGGCAGCATTTTGCTGCGCACCTGGGTGCACCATATCGTTGTCTGCAATACCTTAGGTAGACACGAAGAAATGCTCCGTCTGGGACGTTATTGGATACATACGAGAAAAACATCCTAAAGATGGATTCTCAACTGAGTTTGACCAGTTTATTCGACTTTTATTATCACTTTTTGAATTTTTCGTTCCATGCGTCAAACTTTCATGGACACGTGAGCTCCACTATGCTAGCCAAAGTTGCTAATTCGACAGAAGAAATGGACATTCTAAAACAAAACAACGATTTATTGTGGAACAAGGATTCCTGGCACTGCATTCTGATGAAAGTTCATCAAAGGTAAGAGAATATTTATAATGTTATAAGAAATAACATTATACGAAATAACATTTTTGTTGAATATGTTGACTCCAACATGGCGGAGAATGGCTGAGCACTGTCTCAGATTATTGTATGCTGTGCTTTTTACTAAAGTTATTTTTTTTAAATCTAACACAGTGTTTGCATTAAGAACCAGTGTATCTTTAATTATATGTCCAACATGTATTTTTCAGCAAAGTTTATGATGAGTTTTTCTGTTAGATTACGTGACTCTCTAAAATTTCTCCGGACAATTTGGAGCATTTTGGCGCCATGTTCACAATGTAAAACCAGGATTTGTAGCTATAAATATGCACATTTTCGAACAAAACATAAATGTATTGTATAACATGATGTTATAAGACTGTCATCTGATGAAGTTGTTCAAAGGTTAGTGATTATTTTTATCTCTATTTGTGGGTTTTGTGAAAGCTATTGCGGGTGAACAATGGCGTTGTGTTTTGGGCTATTGTGGTGAGCTAACATAAATATATTATGTTGTGTTTTCACTGTAAAACATTTAAAAAATCGGACATGTTGGTTGGATTCACAAGATGTTTATCTTTAATTATGTGTACAACATGTATTTTTCATAAATGTTTTATGATGAGTATTTCTGTATTTCACGTTGCTCTCTGTAATTATTCCGGCTGTTTTGGAGCCATTTATGATCATGGCACCAATGTAAAACCAGGATTTGTAGCTATAAATATGCACATTTTCGAACAAAAACATAAATGTATTGTATAACATGGAGTGTGTATGTTATAAGACTGTCATCTGATGCAGTTGTTCAAAGGTTAGTGATTATTTTTATCTATATTTGTGGGTTTTGTGAAAGCTATCTTTGCTGTGAAAAAAATGGCTGTGTTTTTTTGGATATGGTGGTGAGCTAACATAAATATATGTTGTGTTTTCGCTGTAAAACATTTTAAAAATCGGACATGTTGGCTGGATTCACAAGATGTTTATCTTTCATTTGCTGTATTGGACTTGTGATTTCATGATATTTATATGCTATTATTTACTTGTGGCGCTATGCTATGCTATGCTAGTCAGCGTTTCTGATGAGGAGGATCCCGGATCRGGGAGGGTGGGTCGGTAGAGGTTTTAAGAGGTTTTTAAAATCCCCAGTTACAATAAATGCATCCTCAGGATTTGTGGTTTCCCGTTTGCATAAAGTCTGGTGTAGTTCCTTGAGGGGCACTGTGGTATCGGCTTGAGGGGTAATATACACGGCTATGACAATAACCCAGAATAATGATTTGGGGAGGTAATACATTTGATTGTGAGATATTCTAGGTCGGGTGAAGTAAAGGACTTGAGTTTCTGTATGTTATCACAATCACACCACGAGTAAATAATCATGAAACATACACCACCGCCTTTCTTCTTCCCGGAGAGTTCTTTATGAACTGAGAACCCAGCTGGCTGTACGGACGGGGACAGCATATCCCGAGAGAGCTATGATTCCATGTTATAGTCCCTGATGCCTCTCTGGAAGGAGATCCTCACCCTGAGCTTGTCGACTTTATTGTCCATAGACTGAACATTAGCGAGTAATATACTCTGAAGCGGTGGATGGTGTGTACGGACTAGAAGTCCACTCAAAATACCTCTTCTCCGCCGGCGGCGTCTTGGAGCAGCCTCTGGGATGAGTTAAATTGCCCTGGGGGGTACGAAGAAAAGGATCCTATTCGGGAAGGTCGTATTCCTGGTCGTAACGCTGGTGAGTTCCCACCTCTCTGATATTCAAAAGTTATTTCCGGCTGATGTAATAACACAAACAATGTTCTGGGCTAATAATGAAAGAAATAACACACACACAAAATAATACTGCAACGTTGCTTAGGAGCTAGAAGCAGAGCTTCCATGTCTGTCAGCTCCATCTTACATTACTTGTTCCATGCATTCCATTTAGACCAGAACAATAAACCCAAACAGAAACAATGTAAATCTTCAGAACCAGGTTTGGGTTCTGGGCTTCCATCCATTTTTCATTATTTTAGCTAAGCCAATCAACATTCATTCTTCGAGATGGAGAAGCCATGGCAACTGCAATCTCTCTCCACAGCTCAATGCCACTGTGCTGCCATCTTGCTGTTAGGCTACCCAGTCATCATCCTGAGATGCCTTTCCCTACATAACAAATGTTTGATTGCACTGCAGACTCATTTGGACGAAGTGAGATTAAAACGTTCGCCTACTGTATAGGACAGGGCTCGTCTCTGGTCATTACCCTCTCCTTCCCTGGTGATTTGATAGGCCTGACTCAAATTAAAAAGGTGTGAGTATGTGTATGACGCATTGCGAGCATAGGCCAGTCCAACAACTCCCCATTCCCCAATGACAGTGTTGATAAAGAGAACTATTACATTCAGCTCCTCCCAATTAATGTGTCTGTTTTGTTGAAGGAGAGACAAAGTACACACTCTGTTGTAAGCTGGAATTGTTTCCCTGATAAAAACAGCTCTGCTATGGGAAGAACTTGTTCAATTTAGATTTGGATGGCCAGCTTCGAAATGTTTTGTTAAAACTGAGTTGTTGGTTTGGGTTTACTTCTTTGAAGTCTTGGAAGGTAATTCATTTAGGATGATGACAGCAATGTTGTTGAACAAGATAACCCGTTCTTGTGGGGTTAAATTGGTATACTGTAAATTGGTTTCAGTGGTAGAGCTGTCCCCAATTTGTGACTGAAATTAATTTCCTCTTCTGTCTGTTCCACTCCTTTCCCCTTCAATTTAACCCTTGGTTGAAACACAAATCCTGTCTTCATACTAAGTCACTAACTACTGAAAAGTGAAGCAGTGGCTCTGTGTGGGTCTTAGGTCACACACACGCACACACGTACACACGTGCGCACACACAAACACACACAAAGACACACAAGCAGGTTTATCATTAAATAGCCTCCGCCTGGCACATCCAATAGAATAATAACAGTGGTTTCTGCAGCATAAGGCAATGGAATGCCTTCTTCATTCCAGTACTTAGTAAATCTTTCACTTTCTCTCTTTCATGTGAATAAAGCACTATAAGGGAGATGATGTGCATATTTAAACACATTCATCACTTTAAGCCACAGTTTTTAAGATGGCAGTGATCAATAGAACCATTACAGTAAGCCTGAGGACATGGGAGCTGGAGCTTCAGATTAGTTAGGAGACGTTGTAATAACCATAAGCCCGCAACAAATATTTATCATTTTAGTTTACTGGAACGTAAACTGAAGTCTTCAATTAAATTCTCTCATCTTATTCATTTTCATTACAACTCATTCAATTTCATAGTCTCTCTGTACCGTCCTCTTCCTTTGGAGTACGGAATTTTTTACTTCAACATGACACGGCAACATTCTGATATTTTAAGAGGTCTTCTGGCAGACAAAGCTATAATAACCAGAAAAACTGTGACTCTGCTGCTCAACATGCCAACAGGGGTTTCCATTTCAACTCCTTGACGCTTGGCACACTAAATATCTCATCAAATCACACATCCACTAGCCTAATTGTGAATGCTCATCATTTTGCTTCATTGGGGTGACATTAGTTCCACCTCATCTCTGTTAGATCTACAATAGCTAATTGAGAGATGCCCACAATGACAACAAAATTAATAAAACAAATGCTCCATTAAATTGTAAAATTCCTTGATTAGAATGTACTGAATAGGAATGTATTTCTGTGACTTTTTTCTGTGAACTGAGTGGGGATGTATTACTGTGACTTTCATCCCTGAACTGAGTGGGGATGTATTACTGTGACTTTCATCCCTCAACTGAGTGGGGATGTATTACTGTTACTTTCATCCCTCAACTGAGTGGGGATGTATTACTGTTACTTTCCTCCCTAAACTGAGCGGAGATGTATTAGTGTGACTTTCCTCCCTGAACTGAGTGGGGATGTATTACTGTTACTTTCATCCCTCAACTGAGTGGGGATGTATTACTGTGACTTTCCTCCCTAAACTGAGCGGGGATGTATTAGTGTGACTTTCCTCCCTGAACTGAGTGGGGATGTAATACTGTGTCTTTCCTCCCTAAACTGAGCGGGGATGTTTTACTGGGACTTTCCTCCCTAAACTGAGTGGGGGATGTAATACTGTGTCTTTCCTCCACTAAACTGAGCGGGATGTAGTTACTGTTACCTTCCCCCTAAACTGAGTGGGGATGTAATACTGGTTTTTCCTCCCTAAAACTGAGCGGTGGATGTTTTACTGTGGACTTCCTCCCTAAACTGAGCGGGGATGTATTACTGTGACTTTCCTCCCTAAACTGAGTGGGGATGTATTACTGTTTACTTTCCTCGCCTAAAACTGAGTGGGGATGTAATAACTGTGTCTTTCCTCCTAAACTGAGCGGGGGAATGTTTTACTGTGACTTTCCTCTCTAAACTGAGTGGGGGATGTAATACTGTGTCTTTCCTCCCTAAACTGTAGGCCGGGATGTTTTACTAGTGACTTTCCTCCCTGAAGCTGAGTGGGGGATGTAAATTACTGTGAATTTCCTCCTAACTGAGGGCGGTGATGTTTTAAAGCTGTGACTAAAAGTTTCCCTAGCTCCTTAAACTGAGCCGGCGGAATGTTTACCACTGTGACTCTTCCTCCCTAAAGATTCCGAGTGTGGATGTAATACTTGTGTCCTTTTCCCCTCCCTAAAACTGAGCGGCAGTAGGGGACAATAGTAGACACTCAGTTACTTAACATCCGCCTTTCAGGATTTTTTAGCCCTCGGGGAAGGCAAACTAGATACTTGAGTCACGGGGAGTAAAAGCGGAATTGTAATACTGTGCCCGCTCAGTTTTCCAGTCCCGCGAACTGTGAATCGAGGAGACTAGCAGTATTTAACCACTGTGACTCCTATACTCTCCCTACAACTTTGTAGTGGGAGTGGAATAGAGCATAGGTCTCGCGGTTGTCGCCACACTAACTGGAGTCGGTGGAATGATGTGTACACACGACGGTATACTTTTTCCTTCCCTACAACTGGTTATGGGGATTTAGGTAGGGAAGCTGGTGAACTAGTTGTTCCCTCACCACTAAACTGAGCGGAAAAGATGAAAATTACCTATCCGCGCCATGTTTCCTTTCCCCTAAAAGCTTGAGTTAGGGGGGAGTGGTTAAGGGAATAGTGTGAGACTTTCATTCTCTCTACAAACTCGAAGTGGGGAATAGAATTACCTTAATCCCCTCCGTCAGTTTAGGAGGAAAGTCACAGTTTACTCATCCAGTGACCTTCCTACCTGCCCTAAAGCTGGGAAGGCGGGAGTATTATAGGACTGTGCTCTATGCGTCTCCATATAAACATCCTCGAGGTGGTGGAGGTTATTATAGTTATGGATTACATAATAGAAGTGGGGATGTAATTAGTGTGACTTTCATACACTGAACTGAGCGAGGGAATTCGTACTTAGTAGTGTACTTTATCAGGTCCACGCATGATGGGGATGTAATTTACCTGTTACACTGTTCCTCTCTAACACTGCGAGTGGGGACTTTTTACTTGTATGGAGGAAGCTGTTCCCTGCCTAAACTCGAGTGAGCGGAGGGATTATCTGTGACTTTCCTCCCTGAACTGAAGCTAGTTGTGGATTAATATTCCTGTGACTTCATCTTCAAAGTTACTGAGTGTCGGGAGTGATGTCACGGTTGACCATCATATATCCATACAACCTGTATCGAGGAGAGCTGTATTACTTGTGACCTATGTGGCGTACGCTTCTCCTACCAAACTGAGTGGGGTTATATAACTTACTGCTCGACTTCTTTGCCCTCCCTGAACTGACTGGGGATGTATTACTGTGACTTTCCTCCGCTAACCTGAACCCGTGGGGATGTGGATTATTCCTTGTGACTTTGCTCCCTGTGGAGAATTCTCGCACAGTATGGGGTGGAATCTATTCACTAGTGACTCTCTCTCCGCTCCCCGATACTCCGAAGAGTGGGGATGTATTACTGATGAGCTGGTTCCTGCGCACTGGGGAAAAGGACCATCCGAGTAGATGTGGGTAATGTACCATCTCTACCTGTAACTCTTCCTCCGCTTGACAATGCTGAGTGGGATGATGTTATTTAAGGCGAGAAGTGGCATTTACATCCACTGGATAACTGAGTGGAGGATTGTAACTCTACTGTGACCTATTCATTCCCAACCGAAGGCTGTAATGGGGAGTCGTGAGGTTGCTGTGATTCTACCGTCCCTGAACTGAGTAGGGGATTGTATATATCGTGACTTCTACCTCAGCTTGAACTGAGCTCAGGGGATTGATAGGCATGAGCATGTTCGGACATGTCTCCTACCCCTGAATCCTGAGGGTCGGTGTGACTGAGTTTTTAAGAGGAAGCTGTGAACTGTGTCCAACTCCTGACCAACACTGAAGTGGAGGATTGTTATATACAACGTGACACCTTTCCTCCCTACACATGATGTTGAGGGATGGTAAATACATGTGACTTTCCTCCCCTGAACGGATGGGGAGTGTATTACTGTGACTTTCCTCTCCGAACTGATAGATGGGGATGTATTACTGATGACTTTTCCGTCCCTGAAACTATGGGGATGTATTACTGTTACGCTTATGCCTCCCTGAATCTGAAGTGGGGAAGTGTGTTACTGTGACTTACCCCTTCCTGCACACTGAGTGGCGATGTATTCACTGTTGACTTTCCTCCCGTGCAACTGAGTGGTGTTATAGGTATATACTGGTGAGACTTTCTTCTTTTCCCACCCATGGGGAAACTTGAGTATGGCTGGACTTCACATCGAACGAGTTGGGGGTGTGATTACTGTGACTTCCCTTCCACTAAACTTGAGTTTGGGTGATATGTACTTTCATCCTCTGAGTGGTGTATCTGTGATTCTCCCTGGAGGGGTTACAATTCGGGACTTTCCCTAAACTGAGTGGGGATGATGTACTAGTGGACTTTCACCTCCCTACAGGGATGGCGCATGTACATTCTGGATTTCCGTCTTACGACGTGTCGAGGAGTACTTTACTTTCCCTCCCATAATACTTGAGTGCGAGGATGTTTTAGCTGTACTTTCACCTCTCTTGCAACTGAGTGGGTGGTACTCGATTCTCCCAAATAACTGGAGCGTGGTGTAATTACTGTACTTTCACAAACTGAGTGGGGATGTTCACCTCTAATGTGGACTTTCCTCCCTGAAACTGAGGGGGATGTATTACTGTGACTTTCCTCCCTGAACTGAGTGGGGATGTATTACTGGTGACTTTCCTCCCTGAACTGAGTGGGGATGTATTACTGTGACTTTCCTCCCTGAACTGAGTGGGGATGTTTTACTGTGACTTTCCTCCCTGAACTGAGTGGGGATGTATTACTGTGACTTTCCTCCCTGAACTGAGTGGGGATGTATTACTGTGACTTTCCTCCCCGAACTGAGTGGGGGTGTATTACTGTGACTTTCCTCCCTGAACTGAGTGGGGATGTATTACTGTGACTTTCCTCCCTAAACTGAGTGGGGATGTATTACTGTGACTTTCCTCCCTGAACTGAGTGGGGATTTTTACTGTGACTTTCCTCCCTAAACTGAGTGGGGATGTATTACTGTGACTTTCCTCCCTGAACTGAGTGGGGATGTATTACTGTGATTTCCTCCCTGAACTGAGTGGGGATGTAATACTGTTACTTTCCTCCCTAAACTGAGTGGGGATGTTTTACTGTTACTTTCCTCCCTAAACTGAGTGGGGATGTAGTACTGTGACTTTCCTCCCTAAACTGAGCGGGGATGTATTACTGTGACTTTCCTCCCTAAACTGAGTGGGATGTATTAGTGTGACTTTCATCCCTAAACTGAGCGGGGATGTATTACTGTTACTTTCCTCCCTAAACTGAGTGGGGATGTTTTACTGTGACTTTCCTGCCTAAACTGAGTGGGGATGTATTACTGTGTACTTTCCTCCCTAAACTGAGTGGGGATGTATTACTGTGACTTTCCTCCCTAAACTGAGTGGGGATGTATACTGTGACTTTCCTCCCTGAACTGAGTGGGGATGTTTTACTGTACTTTCCTCCCTAAACTGAGTGGGGATGTATACTGTGACTTTCCTCCCTAAACTGAGGGGATGTATTACTGTGACTTTCTCCCTAAACTGAGTGGGGATGTATTATGTGACTTTCTCCCTAAACTGAGGGGGATGTATTACTGTACTTTCCTCCCTAAACTGAGTGGGGATGTTTTACTGTGACTTTCTCCTAAACTGAGTGGGATGTATTACTGTGACTTTCCTCCCTAAACTGAGTGGGGATGTATTACTGTGACTTTCCCTCCTAAACTGAGTGGGGATTATTACTGTACTTTCCTCCCTGAACTGAGTGGGGATGTATTACTGTGACTTTCTCCCTAAACTGAGTGGGGATGTATTACTGTGACTTTCCTCCCTGAACTGAGTGGGGATTATTACTGTGACTTTCCTCCCTGAACTGAGTGGGGATGTATTACTGTGACTTTCCTCCCTGAACTGAGTGGGGATGTATTACTGTGACTTTCCTCCCTGAACTGAGTGGGGATGTATTACTGTGACTTTCCTCCCTGAACTGAGTGGGGATGTATTACTGTGACTTTCCTCCCGAACTGAGTGGGGATGTATTACTGTGACTTTCCTCCCTGAACTGAGTGGGGATGTATTACTGTGACTTTCCTCCCTGAACTGAGTGGGGATGTATTACTGTGACTTTCCTCCCTGAACTGAGTGGGGATGTATTACTGTGACTTTCCTCCCTGAACTGAGTGGGGATGTATTACTGTGACTTTCCTCCCTGAACTGAGTGGGGATGTATTACTGTGACTTTCCCCTCCCTGAACTGAGTGGGGATGTATTACTGTGACATTCCTCCCTGAACTGCTACTTTGCTTTGATTTGTCTCTGTATGAAGTGGCACAAATGAAATGCTCTCTCTCAATTATTATTAGGAAAACAAAATTCAAGGGGCATATGTTTACATTGCCAAAGCAAGTGAAATGGATAAATAACGGTGAAAAAAACTATAAAAATGAACAGTAAATATTACACTCACACAAGTTCCAAAATAATACATTTCAAATGTCGTATTATGTCTATATACAGTGTTGTAACAATATGGAAATAGTTAAAGTAAAAAGGGGGAAATAAATAAACATAAATATGGGTTGTAAATATAATGGTATTTGCTCTTCACTGGTTTCCCTTTTCTTGTGGCAACAGGTCACAAATCTTGCTGGCACACTGTGGTATTTCACCCAATAGATATGGGAGTGGATTTGTTTTCAAATTCTTTGTGGGTCTGTGTAATTTGAGGGAAATATTTGTCTCTAATATGGTCACACATTTGGCAGGAGGTTAGGTAGTGCAGTTTCTACCTCATTTTGTGGCCAGTGTGCACGTAGCCTGCCTTCTCCTGAGAGCCAGGTCTGCCTACGGCAACCTTACTCAATTGCAAGACTATTCTCACTGAGTCTGTACATAGTCAAAGCTTTTCTTAATTTCGGTCAGTCACAGTGGTCAGGTATTCTGTCACTGTGTACTCTCTGTTTAGGGCCAAATCATCCAGAGGCGGTGCTCCTAGTGACCAGGGACTTAAATGCAGGGAAAGTTAAATCCGTTTTACCTCATTTCTATCAGCATGTTAAATGTGCAACCAGAGGGAAGAAAACACTAGACCACATTTTCTCCACACACAGAGACGCGTACAAGCTCTCCCTCTGCCCTGCATTTGGCAAATCTGACCCTAATTCTTTCCCCCTGATTCCTGCTTAAACTTTTGCTTGTAAGTTTAAGTTTAAGCAGGAAGCACCAGTGACTCCGCCAATAAAAAAGTGGTCAGATGAAGCAGATTCTAAGCTATAGAACTGTTTTGCGGGTACAGACTGGAATATGTTCCAGAATTCTTCCGATGGCATTGAGGAGTACACCACATCAGTCACTGGCTTCATCAATAAGTACATTGATGACGTTGTCCCCACAGTGACTGTACATACCCAAAAAAAGAAGCCATGGATTACAGGCAACATTCACACTGAGCTAAAGGGTAGAGCTGCAACTTTCAAGGAGCGGGACTTTAACCTGGAAGCTTATAAGAAATCCCGCTATGCCCTCCAACGAACCATCAAACAGGCAAAGCATCAATACAGGACAAAGATCAAATCGTGCTACACTGGCTTCGACGCTCGTCGGATGTGGCAGGACATGCAGACTATTACAGACTACAAAGGGAAGCACAGCCGCAAGCTGACCAGTGAAACGATCCCAACAGACGAGCTAAATTACTTCTATGCTCGCTTTGAGGCAAATAACACTGAAACATAGATGAGAGCATCAGCTGTTCCAGATGACTGTGTGATCACGCTCWKCGCAGCTGATGTGAGTAAGACCTTTAAACAGCTCAACATTCACAAGGCCGCAGGGCCAGACAGATTACCAGGATGTGTACTCTGAGCCTGCGCTGACCAACAGGCAGGTGTCTTCAGTGACATTTTCAACCTCTCCCTGTCTGAGTCTGTAATACCAACATGTTTCAAGCAGACCGCCATAGTCCCTGTGCCCAGGAACACTAAGGTAACCTGTCTAAATGACTACCAACCCGTAGCACACACATCTGTAGCCAGGAAGTGCTTTGAAAGGCTGGTCATTGCTCACATCAAAACCATTATCCCAGAAACTCTAGACCCACTCCAATTTGCATACCGCTCCAACAGATCCACATATGATCTCTATTGCACTCCACACTGCCCTTTCACACCTGGATAAAAGGAACACCTATGTGAGAATGCTATTCATTGACTACAGCTCAGCGTTTAGCACTATAGTGCCCGCAAAGCTCATCACTAAGCTAACGACCCTGGGACTAAACACCTCCCTCGGCAACTGGATCCTGGACTTCCTGATGGGCCGCCCCCAGGTGATAAGGGTAGGTAACAACACATCCACGCTGATCCTCAACACAGGGGCCCCTCAGGGGTGCGTGCTCAGTCCCCTGCTGTACTCCCTGTTCACTAATGACTGCACGGCCAAGCATGACTCCAACACCATCATTTAGTTTGCCGATGACACAACAGTGGTAGGCCTGATCACAGACAATGACGAGACAGCCTATAGGGAGGAGGTCAGAGACCTGACTGTATGGTGCAAGGACAACAACCTCTCCCTCAACGTGATCAAGACAAAGGAGATGATTGTGAACTACAGGAAAAGGAGGACCGGGTACACCCCCATTCTCATCGACGAGGCTGTAGTGGAGCAGGTTGAGAGCTTCAAGTTCCTTGGCGTCCACATCACCAACAAACTAACATGGTCCAAGCACACCAAGACAGTTGTGAAGAGGGCACGACAAAACCTATTCCCCATCAGGAGACTTAAAAAAGATTTGGCATGGGTCCTCAGATCCTCAAATGGTTCTACAGCTGCCCCATCGAGAGCTGCACCATTACTGCATGGAATGGCATCTGCTTGGCCTCCGACCGCATCCAGGACCTCTTTACCAGGCGGTGTCAGAGGAAGGCCCTAATTGTCAAAGTCTCCAGCCACCCTAGTCATAGACTGTTCTCTCTGCTACTGCACGGCAAGCGGTACCGGAGCGCCAAGTCTAGGTCCAAGAGGCTTCTAAATAGCTTCTAACCCCAAGCCATACGAGCATCTAATCAAATGGCTACCCCAATTTGCATTTCCCCCCCACACTCTTTTATGCTGCTGCTACTCTCTGTTATTATCTATGCATAGTCACTTTAATAGCTCTACCTACATGTACATATTACCTCAATTACCTAGACTATCTGGTGCCCCTGCACATTGACTCTGTACCGGTACCCCCTGTATATAACTTCGCTATTGTTATTTTACTGCTGCGCTTTAATTTAATGATTTCTAATTATATTTATTATTTCTTTAATTATTTCTTACTTTTATTTCTCACCTTTTTGAGGTATTTTTCTTAAAACTGCATTGTTGGTTAATTATGGGCTTGTTGGTTAATTATGGTCTACAACTGTTGTGTTTGGCGCATGTGACAAATAACATTTGATTTGAATTGAACAGCATTCTAGTTTGCTCAGTTTTTTGTTAATTCTTTCTAATTTGTCAAGAAATTATATTTTAGTTTTCTCATGATTTGGTTCTCTCTGTCGGTCTCTATCTCCCCCTCTCTCTCACCACCATCTATCTCCCCCCATCTCTCTCCCCCATCTCTCTCCTCTTCTCTCTCTCCCCCCTCTTTCCCCCCCTCTCCCCCCACCATTTCCCTGACCAGACAAATACCACACTGCCGTAGAGCAACACTCCCTATAAAAAAAAAAAACAGACAGACACAATACACACCTGACACACTTTCTCTGACAGACGAATACAACACTGGAAAACTTTCCACCTTGACCAAAAGACTTAACACACACGACCCGCCTTGGAAAACCTTTTTCCCTGAACGACGAGATACACACACTGACACAGCTCTCCCTGACCGCAATA
>NC_036848.1:10264720-10273430 GCF_002910315.2 Salvelinus sp. IW2-2015
AATACACACACTGACACACTTTCCCTGACAGACAAATACACACACTGACACACTTTCCCTGACAGACAAACACACACACTGACACACTTCCCTGACAGACAAATACACACACTGACCGTAGACACACTTTCCCTGAGACTCAAAACATGATTATGACATGGATTTTCTTTCTCACATAAACACACGGACACAAACACAAACACACACACACACTAGACATAAACCAAAGACAAATCACCTCACCTATGTCTCATTGTGAGTGTACTGTATATTGCCACAGGCTCCTCAGCCTTCTGACACTCGTTATCTTCTACCCTGTTCTCTTACCCTCCTCTCTCTCTATATATCTCCCCCCCTTTCTCTCTCTCCCTTCTCTCTCCCTCTCTCTCACTCCCCCATCTCTCTATCTATCTCTCTCTCTCGCTTTCTCCCTCTCTCTCTCTCTCTCCCCTCTCCCTCTTTTGTTTTCTTAGAAATAAATTCAATGATGCCAAGGGAAGCCAGGCTTCCCCAACAAATTGACCAATACATTTAAAGAAAAATGTTTTCCCTTCAATTCGCAAGAGGCTGAATGTATTACACTGGAGAAAGGATCTGAGCGAGTGAAACAGRGCCCCTCTGTCTCTCTGCGTGTAGGCCATCTATCTGATGCTGTCTGGTCCAAAAGAGTATAACATTGTTGCCGCCAACAGCATTGAATAAAGGGAATCCAGCGAGAATTTTAATAAAACATGTGCCACTAAGTGTTGAGCTAAACTGAGCAAGCGCAACTGTGAATAGTCCTGGCACACCAAAAAAAAGTGTAAGGGGAAGCCAGTTTGGATTTGGCGTCACTCCTATCAAATCCCATTGAGCACATACGTCATTTACAGAAAAACTTGAGTTGTTGCATCTTGTTATGTTGTTGTGGTGGCTCTTTCCTAAATTAGCCATGGATGGAGACTGGGATTTGGACTTGTGGTTTTACTTAATTCTCTGTACTGACCAATGATTATAATGACGATTCTGATCCAACCATTAATTCATACATTGTTGTGCCCATGGCCTTACAAATCGAAGTTCCTCAAGGCTCCGTTTTAGGACAACTATTGTTTTCACTATATATTTTACCTCTTGGTGATTCGGAAACATAATGTTAACTTTCAGTGCTATGCGGATGATACACAGCTGTACATTTCGATGAAACATGGTGAAGTCCCTAAATGTCCCTCCCTGGAAGCCTGTGTTTCAGACATAAGGAAGTGGACGGCGGCAAATGTTTTTATTTTAAACTCTGGAAAAACAGAGATGCTAGTTCTAGGTCCCAAGAAACAAAGATATATTCTGTTGGATCTGACAGTTAATCTTGATGGTTGTGCAGTCACCTCAAATAAAATTGTGAAGGACCTTGGTGCTGAAGACTCATCTCTTCAGTAGGTCTTATGATTGAGTGTAGTCTGGCCCAGGGGTGTGAAGGTGAACGGGAAGGCACTGGAGCAAAGAATCGTCCTTGCTGTCTCCACCTGGCCAGTTCCCCTCTCTCCACTGTGATTCTCTGCCTCTAACCCTATTACGGGGGCTGAGTCACTGGCTTATTGGTGCTCTTCCATGCCGTCCCAAGGAGTGGTGCATCTCTTGAGTGGGTTGAGTCACTGATGTGATCTCCCTGTCCGGGTTGGCGCCCCACCTCGGGTTCATGCCATGGGTGAGATCTTCGTGGGCTATACTCGGCCTTGTCTCAGGGTAGTAAGTTGGTGCCTTGAAGATATCCTGCTAGTGGTGTGGGGGCTGTGTTTTGGCAAAGTGGGTGGGGTTATATCCTGCCTGGTTGGTCCTGTCTGGGGGTATCATCAGACGGGGCCACAGTGTCTCCCAACCCCTCCTGTCTCAGCCTCCAGTCACATTATGCTGCAATTGTTTATGTGTTGGGTGGCTAGGGTCAGTTGTTATATCTTAACTATTTTCCTGTCTTTATCAGTTTCCTGTGTGAATTTAATTATGCTCCCTCTAATTATGTCTCTCTCTCTCTCTCTCTCTCCTCTCTCTCTCTTCTCTCTCTCTCTCTCTCCTCTCTCTCTCTTCTCTCTTCTTTCTTTCTTTCTTTCTCTCTCTCTCTTTCTTTCTTTCTTTCTTTCTCTCTCTCTCTCTCTTTTCTCTGAGAACCTGAGCCCTAGGACCATGCCTCAGGACCTCCTGGCCTGACTCCTTGCTGTCCCAGGTTCACCTGTTCATGCTGCTGCTCCAGTTTCAACTGTTCTGCCTGCGGCTAAGGAACCATGACCTGTTCACCGGACGTGCTACCTTGTCCCGGACCTGCTGTTTTTGACTCTCTCTCTCTCTACCACACATGCTGTCTCTAACTGAATGATTGGCTGTGAAAAGCCAACTGACATTTACTCTTGAGGTGCTACCTGTTGCACCTCTACAACCAACGCTGATTATTGTTATTTGACCCTGCTGGTCATCTATAAACGTTTGAACATCTTGCCATGTTCTGTTATAATCTCTACCCGCGCACAGCCAGAAGAGACTGGCCACCCCTCAGAGCCTGGTTCCTCTCTAGGTTTCTTCCTAGGTTCTGGCCTTTCTAGGGAGTTTTTCCTAGCCACGTGCTTCTACATCTGCATTGCTTGCTATTTGGGGTTTTAGGCTGGGTTTCTGTATAGCACTTACATCGGCTGATGTAAAAAGGGATTCATAAATACATTTGATTGATTGAAATTTGGTTGAACTAGCTAACGTTGCCCATGAAAGGAAGGTAGGCTAGCGAGCAAGCATTTTAGCTTAGCCAGGCAGCTTACAGTAGGACAACAAAAAATAAAAGTGTGTACTGTATGCCAGAGTGATAGACCGTTTAGGCAACATGAAAGATGAGGGGGCATTTGCAGTACTCTACAAGTAGGGTGAGTCAACATGTTTTTCTACTTGCACGAATGTGCACGCACACACACCACACGCACACACACAGACAAATCAGAAATAAGAACCCCCCCACCCCACACACACACACCACACACAACACACACACACACACACACACACCACACACACACACACACACCACACACACACACACACACACGGACACAGAGAAATCAGTACCATGGACAGCCACATCATATTTAACTTACGTTAATTGGACTAAATCGTTTTTGTATTGTACGTAGTTCGTAATTGTCACGTAGATGAGATAATGTCAGATGATGTTTGAAGTTGAAATGTGCTGGAATAGTGGAGGCTGTTCCTGTCTTCTTCTTGCAGTAACTCTCCATGGTTCTAAATCAATAGTTGTCTCGTGGTCTGAAAATGTTGGACACATGAACTTGCTTGACCATGCTGTAGGTCATGTTACTGTTTGTTACTGTACATGCAATATGCTTTGTGGACTTGCTATCCGTTTTGTGATATATCACGTGTGCTCCCTCTCCGGCCTCTAGGTCACCAGGCTGCTCGCTGTCTCTCACAGTTGAAGTGTACCTATGATAAAAATTTCAGACCTCTACATGCTTTGTAAGTAGGAAAACCTGCAAATCGGCAGTGATTGAAATACTTGTTCTCCCCACTGTACATTTTCTAACGGTATCAGGTATTTTTTTCCATTTTGTGTTAAAATAAAGAAAATGATATGAGCTTAAAACTTCTTGTCAATAGGGGGCGCCATTTCGACTTTGTAAAAATTCGTTCCCAAATTAAACTGCCTCGTACTCAATTCTTGCTCGTACAATATGCATATTATTATTACTATTGGATAGAAAACACTCTGTAGTTTCTAAAACCGTTTGAATTATATCTGTGAGTAAAACAGAACTCAAGTTGCAGCTAACTTCCTGTCAGGAAGTGAGAAATCTGAAATCGATGCTCTGTTCCAGGGCAGTTTATTAAATTGCATGTACTCTATGAGTCGACATGCACTGCATACGATTTCCCTAGATGTCAGTAAGCAGTGAGATTTGGAATGGTGTTGCTAGGCAGATCTGAGGCCATATAAAGGCTCTTGGAACCGGGGGTGCGCTCTTTTCAACGTTCGTCATGGCGCAAGACAGACCTCAGGATGGCATTCTGAAAAGCTCTCGTTATAGGCCTTAGATATATCCGGCTCTGATTTTATCGATATAGGTGTTAAAGACATCATAATGTAGTATTTTAAACCGAGTTATATCAGTTTATATCAGATATATGCGGTTTTCGGATATTTCTTTGTGCTGCGTTATGAAGAGTTGGCACGTCTGGGCCACATAGCTAATGTTTGCTGCTAATTCCTAAGTTGAAGACGACAATCTACAACCGAGCAACGATGATTCTGGACAAAGGACCACTTGCACAAGATTCTGATGGAAGCTCATCAAAAAGTAAGAACTATTTATGATGTTAATTCGTTGTTCTGTTGAAAAATGTAAAACTATTATTCCGCCATTAATTTCGGTCGGGTCTCGCTTTTAGCGCACGCTGTATGTCGTAGTAACGTTAATTTAAAAAATCTAACACAGCCGTTGCATTAAGAACTAATGTATCTTTCATTTGCTGTCCAACCTGTATTTTTTAGTCAAGTTTATGATTAGTTATTGATTAGATTAGGTGCCTCTTCCCAAGGTTTCTCCCGACATTTTGTTGCAGCTTGGCTACTATTCTCATGTTATAACCACGATTTGTGCCGCTAAATATGCACATTTTCGAACAAAACAATATATGTATTGTGTAATATGATGTTATAGGACTGTCATCTGATGAAGTTTTGAGAAGGTTAGTGAAAAAATTATATATTTTGCTGGTTTATTCGCTATCGCTAACGTGCATGAATCAATGCTGCTGTGTGGTTGGCTATTGTAGTAAGCTAATATAATGCTAAATTGTGTTTTCGCTGTAAAACACTTAAAGAATCTGAATATTGGCTGGATTCACAAGATCTTTGTCTTTCATTTGCTGTACGCTGTGTATTTTTCATAAATGTTTTATGATGAGTATTTAGGTAATTCACGTTGCTCTCTGTAGTTATTTCTAGTTGCTTTGGTGAGAGTTGTGATGGTGGCTGCAATGTTAAAACTATGATTATACCTGAAATATGCACATTTTTCGAACAAAACATATGCTATACAATAAATATGTTATCAGACTGTCATCTGATGAAGTTGTTTCTTGGTTAGTGACTATTTATATCTTTTATTGGTCAAATTTGTGATAGCTACCTATGCAGGAAAAAAATGGTGGGAAAAAAAGTTTGTCTTTGCTATGGTGGTTAGCTAATAGAAATTACAATATGTGTCTTCCCTGTTAAAACATTTTAAAAATCAGAAATGATGGCTGGATTCACAAGATGTGTTATCTTTCATTTGGTGTCTTGGACTTGTGATTTCATGAACATTTTATTATATGATATCCTGTGCTTTAGGCTAGGCTATGCTAGTCACTTTTTGATGGGGGATCCCGGATCCGGCGTTTGTGACTCGTTAGAGGTTAATAGGAGCTCCTGAGTGGCACAGCGGTCTAAGGCACTGCATCTCAGTGCTAGAGGTGTCACTACAGACCTGGTTTGATTCCAACCTGCATCACAACCAGGCATGATTGGGAGTCCCATAGGGCGGTGCACAATTGGCCCAGCGACGTCCGGGTTAGGGCTTGGCCGTTATTGTAAATAAGAATTTGTTTTTATCTGACTTGCCTAGTTAAATAAAGGTTCAATTTAAAAAAGTTATTTGCATATACGAATACATTAACATAAAGAGGTGGAACAGGGCTCCAACCACCAACAACTTGCTCTGTTTAAGCCTACCTGCACTCAACTGCTCTGTCTAGACCTCCTCATTAATTACTGTTGTTGTTATGTTCTGTTGCATAAATTAACAAGTGTATCAATAGTAGGATACCCTGAGATAAAAAATCTACAGCTTGGCTCTAGATTACACCTATCAATACATACTTTACATTGAAATCAGACATATCACTATAATCTGAGTGTTCATGTTCAGTAGTTGCTTTCATTTCAACACATTTAATTTGTAAATATTTCAACTGTATATATGTATTACTTTTTTACATTTAAAAAATAAACACCCATCAAAATAATGTTACATTTCTTCTCTTTCTTGTGATGTAAGTGTTGAGACGATGCGTTAAATGCCCAACAAAGCTTTAACGTTGTTATAGATGCAACGGAAATACAATGTATTCCATTGAGCCCATTTCAGGCATTACCGGGGTGTGTTTGACCGGTCATTACAAACATTTCTGTTGTCGTAGCATTAACGGGAAAAAATGGAACAAGGAACAAGCAAGAGTATGAAAGAATCGCAGGAGTAAAATAAAAGCAAATAATCAGATTTGCATCAATCTAAGTAACATAACAATAAAGACCCCATCAAAATCCATCAGTTAAAGCTATAACGTTAAAGCAGTTATATCCGTTTTTTTGGATAGGCTACGTCTCAAATCACCGCATGTCACCTATGTCAGCCTTCCGCATCTGTGGCAGAAGGTGGCCGAGCTGCAGCAGTGTTTGTCAGACCATGAGACATCACAAAAGTCGGTCTTCTCACAAATGTTCATAAAGATGAGACTCTCACGAACATCATGGTGTTCTCCATTTTGCTCTACGACCCCAAACAAGCCCCACCAGGCTCGTCTGTTCCACCGATGTGCCAACTTCTGCCCGTAGTGTCCCAATTGTTACAAACTAATATGACCCCACTATGGAAATGGGAGATTCTCACTAACAGGATGGTGTTCTGTGATTTGCTCTACAACCCCTACAAGTTTCACGGGACTCATCTGAATGTAACTGGTACTAGTAAAATAAAATAATGGAAGTATGGAGATAGTTTTGTGCCAACAAAAAGAAAGGGTTAAATATGTTTCAAAAACAGGGCCGACGTTATGGGCGGGTACTTAGGGGGCCTGGCCCGCCCTACCGTACTTCCTTGCCCCTCCAAATAAAATATACAAATATTGATAATGTATTTGACCGAGATGCTCGCAGATAGAAAGACCCATCATTGTCAGGTAAAGCATCCGAACAAGTGAAACAGTGCCTCTCTGTCTCAGTATGTGTAGCCCATGTATTTGATGCTGTCTAGCCTAAAATAGTATTTCATGACACTCTTTTTTGCCAGACCAGATCAGATAGATGGGGTACATATTGTAAGACAGAAGGGCGCTGTTTTGGCCGATCGGATGCTATTTTGGACTAACGTTGGGAAGGTAACCTACTTCTTGAAGTGATTTGTTTTGCATTCAGATGAAAACACCATGACTGGTTGTGTTCATGCCACATTAAAAGGTAGGCTAATATTTTTTACGGTTAAATTAAATATTGTTACTATAAAACTAAAGCAGTCATTTGGACTGCTCATGAATTWAAAAAATGTATTACTCTGTGTAACGATGTGCGCTGAGAGTCGGGATGCAAGTTCAGGGAATTAATAATTTAATGAATTAAAAAAACATAATACAAAACAAGAAACACGAACAACGCACAGACAAGAAACATAAACAATAACACCTGGGGAAGGAACCAAAGGGAGTGATGGAGTCCAGGTGAGTCTGATGACGCGCGTAACGATGGTGACAGGTGTGCGCCATAACGAGCAGCCTGGCGACCTAGAGCGCTAGAGAGAGAGCATACCTGACGGCAGGACGCCAACCCAAGGGACGATCCCGGGGATCAGGAGCGGACCGGTCACCCCTGCTGATGCGTGGGAACCTTTCGCCGGCTGGGACGTGGGAACCTGACAGACKGGCTGAGGCAGGGGAGCCTGGCGAGGTGGCGGACACAGGGGAGCCTGGCGATCCGACGAAGGCATGAAAGTCTGACGAGCCGGCTGAGGCATGAGAGCCTGGCGATCCGGCTGAGGCATGAGAGCCTGGCGATCCGGCTGAGGCAGGGGATCCTGGCGATCTGGCTGAGTCATGAAAGCCTGTAGCGGCTCCCGGAGCCGATGTCATTCCACCTGACTCAAAAAACAAAACAAAAACACTCCCTGATGCTTCCCTTAGGTGAGGCGTTATTCTGTAACGATGTACGTTGAGAGTCGGGAAGCAAGTTCAGGGAGTGAGTACATTTAATAAATAAACAACATAAAACAAAAGGGAAGGTTATCAGGGAAGTGATGGAATCCAGGTGAGTCTGATGACGCGCAGGTGCACGTAACGATGGTGACAGTTGTGCGCCATAATGTGCAGCCTGGTGACCTAGAGGTCGGAGAGGGAGCATACGTGACACTGCCATTTTTAAAGTCATACCCCCCGTCCTTGACTTTTCCTAAATAAGTCTATAATACACACTGCCGTTGTTAGAATGTTAATATCATAAACAGAACTGGTGTTATAACCAGTTTTATGTGGTTTTCCCTGTTGCCCATCCTTCTCTTGACAGTAGGGCCTACACCCCTCCTTCTCTTGACAGTAGGGCGTGAATCCCTCCTTCTCTTGACAGTAGGGCGTGAATGCCTCCTTCTCTTGACAGTAGGGCCTACACCCCTCCTTCTCTTGACAGTAGGGAGTGAATCCCTCCTTCTCTTGACTGTAGGGCCTGAACCCCTCCTTCTCTTGACAGTAGGGCGTGAATCCCTCCTTCTCTTGACAGTAGGGCCTGAACCCCTCCTTCTCTTGACAGTAGGGCGTGAACCCCTCCTTATCTTGACAGTAGGGCTTGAATCCCTCCTTCTCTTGACAGTAGGGCCTGAACCCCTCCTTCTCTTGACAGTAGGGCCTGAACCCCTCCTTCTCTTGACAGTAGGGC
>NC_036848.1:10274570-10277070 GCF_002910315.2 Salvelinus sp. IW2-2015
TCTTGACAGTAGGGCCTGAACCCCTCCTTCTCTTGACATTAGAACCTGCACCCCTCCTTCTCCCAATAGTTGAAGATGCCATGCCCAGTTTATAATCACCCAGGTAATTGCTTCGAAAGTTAACCTAAACTATATTGAAACTAATTTCACACAAATAAATGAAGAAGGCTAAAGTATGATTAGGAGAATGGATGAGTTGATGAGTGAGGGGAAGCGAACAATGTCTAATTATGTAATCACAAATTGTGAATGAAGAACAGGGCTGGCCATTCTATTACATTGATCTAATCTAATTATAATCTCAAAATGTTATGTACTCTATRAGTCTACTCTGGCCTACTTGGAGTATACAGTGAGAGTGTGCGTAATTTAGAATGGCAAGAAGACCAAGACGAACGGATGCGCTCATTACCGTTGCTACAAAATCTGAATGAAAATGACTCAGATGGTGGGGAAAAAATGAATCATGATGACATCTCTGATGAACATTCTTCTGTTTCTGAGCCTCAACCTGAACCTACACCTCTGAGGCCTAAGCACAACAAAAAACAGAACTCTACGCATTGAGCAGGTGCCCACGCCACCACCAAAGGAAACGGTGAGACAGGAGAGGGGACCCCACCATTTGGAATAGAACAAGCCGGTGAGAATTCTACGGGCTATTATCAACACAAAATGTCACCACTGATAGAGCAGGCCCTACATCTCAAGGAAGAAATGAAATCACCAATGCAATCAGCAGCTTTCATTGTTCAGGGTATATGACATGGACATGCTCCAACTGATCATTGACTTTTTGACTGCTGTCATATCAACACATATTCATTATAACGCCATTATTGCTTTTGTGATGATTTCAAATCAAACTTTGTCACATGCACCGAACATAACAGGTGTAGACCTTATCATGAAATGCTTACTTACAAGCCCTTAACCAACAGTGCAGTTCAAGAAAGAGATAAGAAATACCTACCAAATAAACTAAAGTAAAAAATTATAAAAAAAGTAACACAATAAAATAACAATCACAAGGCTATATACATGGTGTACTGGTACCGAGTCAATATGTGGGGGTACAGGTTAGTCGAGGTAATTTGTACATGTGAAGTGACTATGCATAGATAATAAACAGCGAGTAGCAGCAGTGTAAAAATCAAATTGAGGGGGGGGGGTCAATGTAAATAGTCCAGGTGGCCATTTGATTAATTGTTCTTATGGCTTGGGGGTAGAAGCTGTGAAGGAGCCTTTTGGTCCTAGACTTGGCACTCCGGTACCGCTTGCCGTGCAGTGGCAGAGAGAACAGTCTTGGGTGATCCTGACCTATACTGTAGGTCCTGGATGGCAGGAAGCTTGTCCCCAGGGATGTACTGGGCCGTACGCACTACCCTCTGTACCGCCTTACGGTCAGATGCCGAGTAGTTGCCATACCAGGCAGTGATGCAACRGGTCAGGATGSTCTCGATGGTGCAGCTGTAGAACRTTTGGGCGATCTGGGGACCCATGCCAAATCTTTTCAGTGTCCTGAGGGGGAAAGGTGTGGGATTCTCCCATGTAAGAATGATGGAGGTCACTGTGATCTTGGGGACCTTCAATGCTGCAGAATTCTTTTGGTGCCCTTCCCCAGATCTGTGCCTCGACACAATCCTGTCTCTGAGCTCTACAGACAATTACTTCGACCTCATGTCTAGGTTTTTGCTCTGACATGCACTGTCAACTGTGGGACCTTATATAGACAGGTGTGTGCCTTTCCAAATCATGTCCAATCAATTCAATTTACCACAGGTGGACTCCAATCAAGTTGTAGAGACATCGCAAGGATGATCAATYGAAACAGGATGCACCTGAGCTCAATTTCGATTCTCATAGCAAAGGATCTGAATACTTATGTAAATACATTTTTCAGTTTTTATTTTRAATACATTTGCAAAATTTATAAAAACCTGTTTTCYCTGTGTCATTATGTGGTATTGTGTGTAGATTGCTGAGGAATTTGTTTTATTTAATACATTTTAGAATAAGGCTGTAACGTAACAAAATATGGAAAAAGTCAAGGGGTCTGAATACTTTCCAAAGGCACTGTATATATATATAAGAAAGCTCAAATATTTAGTTTTTTTGACCAGGGCCGGCAGCATAAGGAATCTGTTTGACGGGCATTTGATTTCCATAATTTTTTTTTACACTGGACCTCCTATGTCTGGTGCCGGCCCTGGTCCCAAAAAACTAAATATTTGAGCTTTCTTATATCTTCTACATATAGGAAAGACACTTCAGAAATGTATTCCCTATTATTTAMTTTTTGACTGTCTGATTTGCCATTCATGAATGTATTATTCAATGCATTTCTATGGGCTATAGTAGTAAAGGCCCAATTCAATATTTTATWWAAAKAATMGTCCTAAAATTCAAAATCAAATAGCTAAATTATCCATGGTATGCCTATCTTAAAACAATTCCATACGTTAGCTTAGTAGAAGCCCAAAGTGGTCTGTTCTTGTAA
>NC_036848.1:10279570-10286366 GCF_002910315.2 Salvelinus sp. IW2-2015
CTTTTCAGTCTATACCACTAGAGAAAACTGGATAGTAGCTTACCTGTATTAAATATATTGGCAGACGAGTGCCAACGTGGGTCGGGGGTTCGGGGTTGCTGGGTCGGGGGATCTTCTAACCTATTGCAGATTACCACTGCTACGCAGAAACATACTCGAACGGTAGTTCTATTAGCTATGACCTAATGTGGAGTGGATATAGGGTTTCAGTTGTGTGTGCTGTTTGATTGGATATGGTATTGAATATCAATTAGCACAGAAGGGTTTAAGGTCACTGCTGAATAAGGTTGGCCTTAATCTTTATTGAAACGACAACCTACTTATAGAGTACTTTCTTCTGATGTGTTCTATGCGTTCCACTGGTGTCTGGTACACTGCACTTCTTTTCAAATGCTTCTTCTTTGGTCCATAAAGCAGTGGTTGCCACTGAAGGTACTACACACGGTCACACTGGTGTATTGCATGCAAGCACGTGGTTCTGGTGGTAATATGATGGATGAGAGAACAACAAACAGCTATTCGACTCTGCATACGTTATCTGTCACTCTGCGGAAAGTGCTCTCGAGCTCTGGGAGTTTAATCTTAGTCAGGGGACAAATAGGCAAACAAAGCCTTATCGTATCTCTTACAAACGTTTTGAAAAACGCTCAATGAACATTGTTCCCCCAAAATATATGTTTAACGTTCATGTCGTAGCTACGGGACCAAACAATAGGTCTGGATTTTTTATTAATTCGAAACTTGTAAGGTGTCATTACTGGGTGGATTGTTCTTTCATATCAAAAGGATATATTTACAGCAGGAACTATTCATTTCAGGCCCACGCATCACGCTAAGGTGAGTAACCAAAATGAAAGCTAAACATTAATGTTATCCGGCACCTGTTTATAGGGAGTGAATTGATTTAAATTCCCCTGATGCAGAAGACAAGCTAACAAACTTCCTCAGTTCTTTGATCAACAAAGGGGAGAAGAAGAGAAAATAAAAGCAAGGAACCCATCTTTTACTGTTGAATCCAAACTCCCGACCTAACTTTCAAACCTTTATAAAGGAAAACATTATGACTATTGGGAGCCCAGACAAACTTGGACAGTAACTACTAGAATAAGCTACGATAAGAATCGGTCGGTTCTCCCCCAAAACACGGCTTCACTACTGGCCAAGGATCAAGCCAAGGTGTGTTGTAGGGAACGCGATTGGCTACTACTGTTGCTTTTAAAAAGGTAATTTAAAAGTGCGAGCCATACCACAGACACCTCTGCGCCAACAACTGCAGCGCTCCGCAGAAACCTATGTCCGATAGTCACCGGACATTAATCCGACCTCCAGAGCTTAGTGGACGATAAATCGCCACCGCCCCCTAACCATCCCTCCTGCTCCAAGCACCTAAGACGCCCACTGCCAAATAAGCCAGCATATTTACACGTTAATGGAAGTTCTGTCATAAAGTCGTCGGAAACAACTTTCAAACAAGGTCGCCTATGGCATTGAATCCTATGCGAACCATTATCTCGCTTCGCTTTCATAGTCCTTCTGTCCTGAGTGGACAGATTAGCAGCTATGCAAAGGGATGAAGCTGCAGAATGATGTAAAAGGCTCACACCACTTCTGAAGAACGACATAAAGCTATTCAAACGGAGTGACAAATTCAGCCTCGGAGCATGGGTATGATATGGCCATAGTCCCAATGGACAGAACAATCAACAGCAATCAACAAATTCTCTCTGATAATGTTTCCATTTAGCTTTCTTGAACATACTGTAGACGCATACAAGCACGGAAGATTCTGATAAGTCTGCTTTCTCTCTGCAAACCTATAATCCCTCACTTATGAGCAAAGATTGAGCAACAAAGAGCACAATGTCAGCGCTGTATTGGACTTATAATGGTTATCCTGGAGCATAATCGGAGTACTGCAAGATATGCACATTGCTACAGCCACTGAATCCTCGTTCTCTCTTCCATTCCTCCCTAAAGAACTTAATGGAAGTAATTATCGAAGGTGGCTGACACGTTGATGGGTCTTATGTGGTAGTAGTTATGTGCAATAGTGTCGTGCTGGTGTGCTAGTAATGTGGTGCTGTCTGTGTGTGTTTCGCTGTGTGATGAGCGAATAAGGACATGGCGCGTGTGTGTGTGTGTCGGTGTGTGTTAGTGTGTGTCGCTTGTGTCGTGTAGGTGAGGGGTCGTGGGTAGTGTGTATGGTAAAGTGTTTAAGTGATGGTGTTGCGCTGTCCACAAGTGGACTGCTCAAGGTAGGTAGAGGGACATGGTGCTGTGATCTGGGGGCCTATAGTTAGGTAGGTGTGTGTATTGTGGTGTGTGTGACGAGACCAGGGAGGATAGAGTGATGAGTGGCCTAGCCCGACGCCAACTTATTTCTATTATCAGAGCCTAAGACGATATACCAAAACCTGGTGTGGCCAAAAAGCCCTTAAACTTCTTCTCCACTCACGCGATATATAAGGATCTCTGATGATCAGTTTGTATTTTTAGAACTACTAGGGTTTTAGATGAGTAAGGATGATGTTCTGGACCCCTAAGTAGATATGCTAATCGTTCTAAATCCTCGTTCAAAATATAGGGACAGAATAGCTTGGGAGCTAGTAATGCTGATAGTGCGCAGCCCTAAGCTCAGATTAATTCTCTCTAAAGTAATTAAGGGAACACCTGGGAGCCTACGTAGGAATATTGCATCCCAAAAAGCTCTCAAAATAAGGACTATGACATGAGCTAGTAGATTTTATGCGATGTTTGGGCCTTTTCAGATGATGGCGTCCTCAAAGTTATAAGACAAATAATCTGGAGCTAGTAGGGAGTAATCAACTCCCTAAAACCCTCTCAAGATCAAGGACACTGGAAGCTAGTTAGAAGGGAAGGTTCGGGTTTTAGGTCAAAGTGCTGTGCTATCATGTTCAGTCCATCAGGAAGAGGAAAAATTCCGATGCGATTCCATTGCTTAACCCCCGCCTTCTCCATTAGAGATACGCGCATTAGCTCGGATATGACGAAATTTGGGAAACATTCGTTTAAGGAATTACAGTAAACTCATCCGTAAACCCTGCTGTTTCACAGGGTAGGTCCTAGCGTTAGGGGGGATGGACGTGCTTCAAAGGTTTGACGAATGATCAGTAAGGGTGTGGAATGTGGGAGTTTGTCGAAGGTGGATACTTAATGTCCATGTGGTGTTGATTGAGTGGATCGCGGTTCACATTTTTAATCGTTTACATACAGGCATTAGACTATGAGCCCCGTCCTCCCAAATGCTTAAGGTAGCCATCCACCCACGGATACCTCCTGATGAACACTGCTAGGATAGTTATCCTTGCTTCTTCTTTAGCAGTGAGCTGCAGGTGTTTTTCCCATGGGTCGCTCCCTTGTGTTTCGTCCTCTCCGATTTTCCACACCCAGTGTGTAGAATTGGTTACTTGAGTAGTTTGCATTTTCTTTTCCATCTATGTGCCTCTCTTCAATCCACTTTCTGCTACTTTTCTGTATCATACACGTGGTAAACTGCTATTGCTCTCTTCTCAGTACTTTCTCACTCCACCCATCCTCTCTTGGGCTTCTTCTTTCTCTTCTCTGTTCAGTCTCCATCTCTTTTCTCATGCACTTCTCTCTCTCAATGTCGCTCTCTTTCTTCTCCTCTCTCCATCTACCGGTCGCTTCTCGTTACAGTCTTATCTCATTTTTCCTCACAATCTCTGGTAATGTCTTCTGGTGCCGGTCCTCCCCCAGTGCTTTGTTCTGTCCGCTCTCTCTCTGATCACACGTCAATGCTGTATGCTTTGTTGCTCGTTCCCTCCTCTTTTGTCGCTCTACCTACTCCTTTCAATGTTTGACAACTCGTTCTTCTCCTGGTTTTCCACACTCATTATGGTCCCCGCTCTCACCTCCGCTCCTCTGTGGGATCGCTTTCTCGTTCGCTCTCTGTCGTCTCATCCTCCCCTGTCTCTCTTCTCTCTGCGAGTCCCTACTTCCAGTCTCATCCCCCTCTCTTCTCTCTTCTTGCTCTCTCCTTGTCTTACTGTCCCGCTACGCGCCATCTCTGTCGCGCTCTCGCTCTCAGACCTTGCCCTTGGCTGATGTCTCGCACCGTCTCTTCTCTGTCGCTCTCGTCGGTCCAGTCGCTCCCATCCGCTGCGCGCTCATCTCCTCCTTCTCGTCGAGCTCTCTCTCTGGTGGTCGTCTCTTTGTACCTCTGTACGCTTTCCTATCATTCTCGTCCCAGTGTATGCGCTTTCTCGTTTCTGTCATACTATGGATCTTCTGTGGAAGTGTAGGTTATTCTTCTGTGTCTTCTTAACAAGTGAGCCTACCCTGATTGGTCTATTACTAGGGCAGTGGTGTCCCAAACTTCTATAGTTCCCGGTACCACCCTTAATACGATTCAAACCTCCAGCTGGTACCCTCTTAGCAGCCAGAGGGATCAGCTACACTCTCAAAATTTGTTTTTTGCGTCATTCCGGTAAGCCTGCTCACACAATACATTACATATCAATGTTATTAAAAAGTAATGGCCCCTTGAAAGTTTGCGGAGCGCATACACTTAGGTTGGGGAGTCTCGTTAATCGATTTGTGTCTTCAAACAACCAACTCCATCCCTAATCTAGTTTATCTTGCGTCTTAACCCGAAACCATAGTTTTGGCAAGTCGGTAAGACATTCTGACTTTTTATGCATGCCACGAATAGCTAGATCTTTTTTCTACACGACAAGTTCGTGTTCCACAGACAGGATGATCTAATATAGTGTCGCTAAGATGCCCGTTAGCCGAATCAACCGACGGCTACTAAATTTCAAACTGGTAATCGACTGCAATTGCCAGTGGCGCACTCAAGGAATTTACAATACACTAAGGTGGACTGGGTGGCATGGTTTAATACGATCAGTTCCTCGGGAGTTGTATATGAGGGCTGCGACCTTCGTCAAGACCTCCGAGATATTCAAAATTCCACTAGAAAATGATGCTTCAGTGGAATTAGAAAGCCTTCTGATAGGGCTCGTAATGACCATCAATTTGAGCGTCAAGTGAGGTGTACCTTGGTGGGGAATGTAAGTCAAGGTCTTACCTGTCAAACTCAGTGCCGCAGGCAGGCGTCTTTGCTTGACATCATGGGGAATATCAGGCAGAATATGCAGCCAAGCCGTCAGAAAATAGAATTGTAGGACCGTCCACAAGTCTGGTTATCATCTTGGGAAGCATTTCCAAAACCCCTGATAGGTAACCAAAGATCATGCCTCGGTACAAACACAAATACTACTACACAGTATAGACACCATGGGACCCTGCGACGTGCAGCCGTCTATATCTGCTGCGGGAAGGAGATCGTATCTGTCTCCGCCTGCCTGGAGATGCAACATACTTTGTGCGAGAGTGCAAATCAATCCCAAGAACAGCAAAAAGGACCCATCTTGGTGAGAGCTGGTTTGGAGGTAGAACAGGGTAAGAAAGTATCTATTATGTCTTCTCAGTAAAAACGGGTTCCTACTAGTCGACATAACCTGAAAGCACTGCTCAGCAAGGAGAAAGCCACTGCTTTCAAACCACCATTAAAAAAGCCAAGCTACGGTTGGCAACTGCAGCTATGAGGGACAAAGAGTCATACTTTTTCATACAAATTCTACAAAAATAGAACTGTTGCATAATGACCATTATGTTCTGGGAGACGAAAAAGGTGAAAGCTTGCACAGCGGCCGAACGAGCAACCATCCCAACCCGTGGAAAGGCACGGGGGCTGGCTAAGGGCGTCATGTTTTGGGGGAGGTGCTTCTGGCCACTAAGGCAGGGAGGCACTGGTGCACATTTCACAAAAGTAATGTGCATCATTGAGAAAGGGACAAACCTCGATGACAGTTTATTTGGATATTTGAAGCACATCTCAAGACGTCAGTTCCAGCCGAATTAAAGCGTTGGTCGCAAAATATGGGTTCCAAATGGACATTGGACCCCTAGCCTAATAACTTCCAAAGTTGTGGCAAATGGCTTTAAATGGAACAATCAAAAGTCCAAGGTATAGGAGTGGCCATCCAAAGCCCTGACCGTCACAATGCCTATATGAAATATTGGTGGGGCAGACTGAAAAAGAGCGTGTGGCGGAGCCAGAGAAGGCCTCACAAACCTGTACTCAGTTATACAGACACCAGCTCTTCATGAGAATGGCCCAGAATTCACGACAACTATCATGTGTGGGTCCGAAAGACACTTATGGGAAGACTACCGAATTGTTTGCGAACCCCGCAGGTTAAACAATTTTAACGGCGAAATGCATACATGGCAAATTATTCTCATTGAGTGTGTGATGTACACCTGTCCTAGACCGCATTCGGGGATTAGGTCCTTGCGCGTGACTGAAACGATATTAGAAGTATAACGCATTGAAGATAAATCATTCTCCCAGCTATTAATTGCCGATGTACATACCTGGCGAGCACACATTATTCATGCTTAACTAAAAAATAAAGTGGTGATCCATGTACACGGCTGGACCTGATAGTACAGGGAAGTTTATTTACCCAGATTATGTAGCCAGCGATTGTGAACAAACTTCGCGTTAAGAACCAAGACTGTATTTGTAGGCTAAGTGGTATGTACTTCTGAACTTCGAATACTGTAGTCAGTACGAGTCACAAATCCATGTGATTACGTGCTCTCGGCATAATGCCGTGCTTCCGTGGAAGCAGAGCGGAACTTGGTGTTGGTTTCGGACAGGTGCCAGGTCGTAGTACTATTGCTGGTAGGCAGTACTACTAATAGACCGCTAGGTGTAGTGTCTATGGACGCGGGCCTTACCTTT
>NC_036848.1:10286391-10294021 GCF_002910315.2 Salvelinus sp. IW2-2015
GTTAGAGGAGAGGAGGGAAGGGAAGGAGAAAGGGAAGAGTCTGACGAAGTTATGGGAGAGGTGAGGGCTCAAAGAGGACCGGCAAATTAACTACTCATGTACAATGAGTGGTTCTACTCAAAGTCAGTTGTCTTGGTATTACACATGACCTTTCACCTATGTTACAAGTAATATAAGGTCCTTACCATTCTAGAATAGGCCTAACCATGCGATCCTAGCCAGTCACTGCTACTATTTACTAATATTATGATACGGAAAACATGGTGTGAGTGCCCTATTGTAGTGTGTACTTCCTGTATGGTATCTCTGGTAGTTCAACCAGACACACCAGTGACATCTCGTGGTCTTCACAGTGCCTTTTAAAACTCCTCTACATGCAATGTTGATCACCTGTGGATGGCTCTCTCAGGGTTGTTTCATAGGTAACTCCACTTGTACCCCCACTCAGGTCTGGGCAGCGTCAAGTATCTATCTCCATGGGAAACAAGATAGGGACAGAGGGGTAGAGCTAACCGAAAACGAGTAACAGTCAAAGGTGTGTGTGGGGGGGGGGGTGTTGGGGGGGGGGTTAATCCACTTCACATGTATTGTTATTGTCAGCTAGGTGGGATGTGTAATGGTAGTGGTTGCCAGGGGGAATGTATGGCAGGATCTTTTCCTATATGGAAAACCTGTGTACTTACGGTTAAACAAGTGAGTGGGTCGGGGGTTGGGGGTTGTGGGTCGGGGATTTCTACCTATGCAATTCACCTGTACAAGAAACATAATCGGTCTCTATCTTACTCTATACTAATGTGAGTGGATAGGGTTTCAGTTGTGTGCTGTGATTGGATATGGTATGATACAATACACAGAAGGGTTAAGGCATGCTGAAAATGTTGGCCTTATCTTTATGAACYCAACCACTTTAGATACTTCCTGATGGTTCTATGCCTCCCACACTGGTTCTGTACACTTGCACTTCTTCTAATCTTCTTCTTTGGTCCATAACAGGCGTACTGCCACATGAGACACACGTCCACTGGTGTATTTGCATGCAAAGTGGTCTGGTGGAAAATGTGATGAGGAACAACAAACAGCTATTCGACTCTGCATACGTTATCTGTCATCTCTGCGGAAAGTGCCTCGGAGCTCTGGGAGTTTAATCTTAGTCAGGGGACAAATAGGCAAACAAAGCTTTCTTATCGTATCTCTTACAAACGTTTTGAAAAACGCTCAAATTGAACATTGTTRCCCCAAAATATATGTTTCAACGTTCAATGTCGTAGCTACGAGACCAAACAATAGGTCTGGATTTTTTATTAATTCGAAACTTGTAAGGTGTCATTCACTGGGTGATTGTTCTTTCATATCAAAAGGATATATTTACAGCAGGAAACTATTCATTTCAGGCCCAGCGCATCACGCTAAGGTGAGTACCAAATGAAAGCTAACATTAATGTTATCCGGGCCACTGTTTATAGGAGTAATTGATTAAATTCCCTGATCAGCAAGACAAGCTAACAAACTTCCTCAGTCTTTGATAACAAAGGGGAGAGAGAGAATAAAACAGGAACATCTTTATGTTGAATCAAACTCCCCCTACTTTCAACCTGTATGAACATTAGATATGGAATCCCAGACAAACTTGGACAGACTCTCCTTAGATAAGAAATAGTGGTCTCCACCAAGGCTTCTCTGGCCAGGATTCAAGCCAAGGTGTGTTGTAGGGAAGCGCATTGCACTTGACTTTTAAAAGGTAATTTAAAAGTCGACACACAGACATCCTCTGCGCCAAAATCTGCAGCGCTGACATCCGCAGCATTTACAGTTAATGTGATTTCTGCAAACGTCGGGAACATTTCAACAAGTCGCCTTGGATTGAATCCCGACCTCAATCTCTTCACTTCTGTCTTCTGTCTGAGTGACAGATAGCAGCTGATGAAAGGGATGAAGTGAGATGATGTAACACCACTCTAAACACTCTGATTCAACCCAATGACAGAACAATCAACAGCCAATCAACAATTCTACTCTGGATAATGTTTCCATTACTTTCTTGACATATGTAGAGCATACAAACACAGGAGATTTGATAAATGTTCTCTGCACACTATAATCCCTTCACTTACTGAGCAATGCAACCAAATCCATGTACTGTATTGGACTTTAATGGTTATCCATCTCCTACTGCACATTGCTCAGCCTCTGTCTCTCTTCCATCCTCTATCTGGAAGTAATTATCGTGTGTGTGTGTGTGTGTGTGTGTGTGTGTGTGTGTGTGTGTGTGTGTGTGTGTGTGTGTGTGTGTGGTTGGTGTGTGGAGAGCCAGGGAGGATTGTGATAGAGTTGGCCACTTATTTCTATTATCAGATCCTAGAGATAAACAAACTGGTGTCCCAACTTCTCCTCCAGCAATTTGATGGATCATTAGTGAGTGAGTGTGTGTGTTGTGTGTGTGGATATGTGGCGGAGTGTAAGCCTGCTCACACTAGCTCAGGAATTGTGACTAAGTGTGTGTGTGGCACGCATACCCACCCACCTTAGACACCCACCACAACCAGAACACCCACCCACCCACCCACCTAAGACTCCAACCCAGCGCCCACCTAACTCCACATCCTAGCCATTAACCCCTAGCCATCCACCCACCCTAGCATCACTAGCTATGTACCTATTCCATTCCACCCACCTAAACCACCCCTACGCCATCACCCACCCACCCACATACCCCACCCCCCTAGCCAAAACTAGCCAACCCCACCTAGCACTACACAGTGTACCTATCCAGATCCACCCAAACCAGATACCCACCCACCCCATCACCCCACCCACCCCCATTACTCCCACCCCCCCACCTAGCCATTAACCTAAAAGCCATCCAACCACCCTAGCATCTACCTAGCCATGTACCTAATCCATCCATCCCACCTAGGTAACCCCACCCACCCACCTTGACATTCACCCACCCACCCACCGCACCCACCTAGGCCAACCAACCTAGCATCTATCACCCAATGTTATCAATCCATTCCAACCACCCGCCACCCAGCCCACCTAGCCCTAGCCATCTATCACCCACCTAGCCACCATCCACCCACCTAGCCATCTATCCACCCACCTTAGCCATGCCATTGTCCACCCACCTGGGTATACATCCACCCACCTAGCCATCTATCCACCCACCTAGCCATATTTTGCTATATTTCATATTGTAAAATATCTTCTATGTGCTGGGAAATACCAGATATAATAGGATAACTGTAGGATAATAGTTGCTATCAGCATCAACAGCTGTAAGTGAACGAACCCTCTGTCGGTTGGTGTTGCTTCCCATCGTTCACAAATATTTTCTAATTAGGTCTTAGTCTAGTTTGATGAATCTCAGCCTCATCTCCCTGGATCAATCCCTGGTTCAATWCAGCACTTTAATTAATTACTGCCTGATGAGGATGAAGATACTGGAATCTATCTGAATCTACGCAGCTAACTGTGTCTCTCTGTGTGGGGGATGCTGCTTATGGAGGAAGTTAGGAGGGTGTGTTATTACATGTGAACCTGGAGTCACGCACTCTCTTTGTTTCCTAGAAGTCGTCAAGTTAGATCAATGCAACTTAGAGTCATTACAAGTCATTACTAGCCTCCTCTCTCCTCTATTACATAATCTGGTATTCTCTCTTTCCCTTTCTCTTTATCTGTTCTTTCTCTATCTGTTCCCTCTATCTACCAGCCCTGCTCCTGGGCTGATGTGAGACATTCAGTGGCAGTGTGTTTGTGCTGCTGGGGGGTAATCAACAGCTGAAGAGAGAAACACCAGACAGAAGAGACAAACATTGACTTTGAGGCACCTTATCAGAGCCAGTGAAGGACCAGGGAAGTGAACAAGAGGGAGAGGTGGAGAGGCAGACAGAGAGACATTCAAAACAGTCTGTGAATTGTGTTGTGTGTGCTCTCATTGTACTGTACTACATTGTCTTTCGAATGAAAGCCTATCCCTCTTGTTCACTGCCGTGGCCAATTAAAACGACCTTCCAGTAGTGGTTGACATATTTGCTGAAAATAGCCACCTCTCCTCACCACCACATACCTTGGATGTCAAAGCACCTTCACGTGCTTTCGTGCTCCTCAACTCTCGCAGAGAGGGGTTTCACATTACCATTACCACTTCCTCCATAAGCAAGATGGCGCCAACAGAGATGGTAAACTCGCTTTTAGTCCTTAGGAAACTACGCAGTGTTTTTTTTTTTTATGTATTATTTCTTACATTGTTAGCCCCGGCTGTATGTTATTACATACAGCCAGGATAACTAAAGGATATCAGAGCGACGTCAATTTACCAGGAATACGACTTTCCCGAAGCGGATCCTTTGTTCGCACCACCACCCAGGACATCGGATCTAATCCCAGAGGCCGACCAAAAACAATGTCGCCACAGAAGAGGTAGATAGAGCGGCCTTATGGTCAGACTTCGAAGGCGTGCACACCACCCACCGCTTCCAAGTATATTACTCACCAACGTCAAGTCTCTAGACAAGAAGGTAGACGAAATTAGGGAAAAGGTTGCTTTCCAGAGAGACATCAGAGATTGTAACATTCTCTGTTTCACAGAAACATGTRTCTCTCGGGATATYGAGTTGGTACAGCCACCGGGATTCTTCATGCGTCGCGCCGACAGAAATAAAATTCTCTCTGGGAAGAAGAAGGGCGGGGATGTATGCTTCACGACTCATGGTGTAATCGTAACAACATACAGGAACTCAAGTCCTTTTGTTCACCTGACCTAGAATTCCTTACAATCAAATGCAGATCATATTATCTCCCAGGAGAATTCTCGACGGTGAATGTATATCCCCCTTCAAGCCGATACCATGATGGCCCTTAAGGAACTTCATTGGACTCTATGCAAACTGGAAACCATATATCCTGAGGCTGCATTTATTGCAGCTTGGGATTTTAGCAAAGCAAATTTGAGAACAAGACTACCTAAATTCTACCAGCATATTGATTGTAGCACTCGTGCGGTAATACACTGGATCACTGCTACTCTAACTTCCGCGATGCATACAAGGCCCTCCCTATTCATCGTTGGTCTGACCAATCGAAATCCAGGCTTCAAAATTGTTTTGATCACACGGACTGGGATATGTTCCTGACAGCCTCAAAGAATAACATCGATATATACGCTGATTTGGTGAGTGAGTTTATAAGGAAGTGCATTGGAGATGTTGTACCCACTGTGTCTATTAAAACCTACCCTAACCAGAAACCGTGGATAGATGGCATTTAACCATGGAAAGACTAGCTGGCTCTTGTGTTTACGGACATATTCAATCTCTCCCTATCCCAGTCTGCTGTCCCCACATGCTTCAAGATGGCCACCATTGTCCCTGTACCCAAGAAGGCAAAGATAACTGAACTAAATGACTATCGCCCCGTAGCACTCACTTCTGTCATCATGAAGTGCTTTGAGAGACAAGTCAAAGATCATATCACCTCCACCTTACCTGCCACCCTAGACACACTTCAATTTGCATACCTCCCCAATAGGTCCACAGACGATGTAATCACCATCACACTGCACACTACCTTATCCCATCTGAACAAGAAGAATACCTATGTAAAAACGCTGTTCATTGACTACAGCTCAGCATTCAACACCATAGTAACTTCCAAGCTCATCATTAAGCTTGAGCGCCCTTGGGTTCTCAACCCAGCCCTGTGCACCCCCCCCCCCCCCCCCCCCCCCCCCCCCCCCCCCTCTATTCACATCAGCGGGACAGCAGTGGAGAAGGTGGAAAGTGTTCCTCGACAACACATCACGGAGAAACAGAAATGGTCCACCCACACAGACAGTGTGGTGAGAAGGCGCAACAACCTGTTCACCCCGCTATCATCCTGAAGGCGAGGTGATTACAGGTGCATCAAAGCTGGACCGAGAGACTGAAAAACTGCTTCTAGCTCAAGGCCATCAGACTGTTAAACAGCCATCACTAACACAGAGAGGCTGCTGCCTACATACAGACTCGAAATCATTGGCCATTTTAATGGATCACTAGCCATAATATATGTTACATATCTTTACATACTTATTTCATATGTACAGTGAGAACAAGTATTTGATACATGCCGATTTGCAGGTTTTCCACTACAAAGCAAGTAGAGGTCTGTAATTTTTATCATAGGTACACTTCTGTGAGAGACGGAATCTAAAACAAAAATCCAGAAAATCACATTGTATGATTTTTAAGTAAATAATTGCATTTTATTGCATGACAAGTATTTGAACATCAGAAAAGCAGAACTTAATATTTGGTACAGAAATCTTGTGTGCAATTACAGAGATCATACGTTTCCTGTAGTTCTTGACCAGGTTTGCACACACTGCAGCAGGGATTTTGGCCCACTCCTCCATACAGACCTTCTCCAGATCCTTCAGGTTTCGGGGCTGTCGCTGGGCAATACGGACTTTCAGCTCCCTCCAAAGATTTTCTATTGGGTTCAGGCTGGAGACTGGGTAGGCCACTCCAGAGCCTGAGATGCTTCTTACGGAGCCACTCCTTAGTGCCCTGGCTGTGTGTTTCGGGTCGTTGTCATGCTGGAAGAACCAGCCACGACCCATCTTCAAGCTTCTACTGGGAAGGAGGTTGTTGGCCAAGATCTCGCGATACATGGCCCCATCCATCCTCCCCTCAATCGGTGCAGTCGTCCGTCCCCTTTGCAGAAAAGCATCCCCAAAGAAGATGGTTCCACCTCCAGCTTCACGGTTGGGATGGTGTTCTTGGGGTTGTACTCATCCTTCTTCTTCCTCCAAACACGGCGAGTGGAGTTTAGACCAAAAGCTCTATTTTTTGTCTCATCAGACCACATGACCTTCTCCCATTCCTCCTCTGGATCATCCAGATGGTCATTGGCAAACTTCAGACGGGCCTGGACATGCGCTGGCTTGAGCAGGGGATCTTGCGTGCGCTGCAGGATTTTAATCCATGACGGCATGGTGTGTTACTAATGGTTTTTTTGAGACGTGGTCCCAGCTCTCTTCAGGTCATTGACCGTCCTGCCGTGTAGTTCTGGGCTGATCCCTCACCTCCTCATGATCATTGATGCCCCACGAGGTGAGATCTTGCATGGAGCCCCAGACCGAGGGTGATTGACCGTCATCTTGAACTTCTTCCATTTTCTAATAATTGCGCCAACAGTTGTTGCCTTCTCACCAAGCTGCTTGCCTATTGTCCTGTAGCCCATCCCAGCCTTGTGCAGGTCTACAATTGTATCCCTGATGTCCTTACACAGCTCTCTGGTCTTGCGCATTGTGGAGGGTTGGAGTCTGTTTGATTGGTGTGTGACAGGTGTCTTTTATACAGGTAACGAGTTCAAACAGGTGCAGTTAATACAGGTAATGAGTGAAGAACAGGAGGGGTCTAAAGAAAAACTAACAGGTCTGTGAGAGCCGGAATTCTTACTGGTTGGTAGGTGATCATACTATGTCATGCAAAAATGCAAATTAATTACTTAAAAATCAACAATGTGATTTTCTGGATTTTTGTTTTAGATTCCGTCTCCACAGTTGAAGTGCCTATGATAAAAATTACAGACCTCTCATGCTTTGTAAGTAGGAAAACTTGCAAATCGGCAGTGTATCAAATACTGGTCT
>NC_036848.1:10298217-10300660 GCF_002910315.2 Salvelinus sp. IW2-2015
TGTATATACTGTATTTTATACCATCTATTGTATCTTGCCTTTGCCGCTCGGTCATCGCTCATCCATATATTTATATGTACATATTCTTATTCCATCCCTTTAGATTTGTGTGTATTAGGTAGTTGTTGTGGAATTGTTAGATTACTTGTTAGATACTGTCGGAACTAGAAGCACAAGCATTTTGCTACACTCGCATTAACATGTGCTGCTAAACATGTGCTGCTAAACACTGCTAAACATGTGTATGTGACCAATACAATTTGATTTGATTTGATACATCGCACCAAATCCCRAACTCCTTTGATTGGCTTCTTCATACAGACATCAGATTTATCCTGTATAGAGCCCCACAGTGGAGGTGTCATAATAGCCATAAAACCTAGCGGTCAAACAGGACAATGATTCCAATAATTTTTCCACCATTCATTTTAGAAATACTTAAAATAAGCTCTGGGTTTTGTGAAGGCTTACCCTGGCGTGACGTTTTGATAACCGTGTCAATCTATCTAGGACAAAGTGACTTTTATCATTATATTTGAACCTATTTAATCTCAGATTCAAAAATGCTAATTAGCATCAAAGCAGACATCATGCAAAACTACAAATCCCTGCAAGCTCCTGCACGTCATCCCTAGCTGACACCTTTGTTAACAGGTATTGTGTCAATTTAAAACTTTTACAAAACAGATTACAGAAATGTAAATTTAATTAAATGTAGGCATTTATTCATTACTACGTTTAACTAACATTAGATAGTTAATGCAGAGATTCTTACCTTTGCCTCGATTCGGCAGTGTCATCCAGATCATAATGGCATTTGTAGTTCGTTATGATAGCCACATTAGCAGCTGATTAGCAATCCATTTTTGGGGGGGTTAATCCAGGCAAACATATTGACGAAAGTCACCTTGTCCTAGAGAGGATTTACATGGTTATCAAAACACAGCCCTTATTTGAAGMGATTTTAAAATCCCCTATGGGAAAAATGTATGGTGGAACCATTTCCCTGTTTCACCACTAGATTTTATGGATATTATGACTCATCCGGTGGTACTCTATTGACATGTGAAATGGCTATCTAGTTAGCGGTGGTGCGCGCTAATAGCCTTTCGATCGGTGACATCACTTGCTCTGAGACCTTGAAGTAGTGGTTCCCGTTGCTCTGCAAGGGCCGCGGCTTTTGTGGAGCGATGCTTCGTGGGTGACTGTTGTTGTTGTGCAGAGGGTCCCTGGCTCGAGCCCGGGTATGGGCGAGGGGACGGACGTAAAGTTAAACTGTTACACTAGCATTCTGATCCTTCACAGTGAGCAAAACAGCCCAGCCATCAGAGGTTCACACTAGCATGGCATACCCTCTCACTAGGACTAGCCTTACCTCCAGCTAAGCACATTAGTGACGGCCTAGGAACAGTGGGTTCAGGGCAGAACGACAGATTTGTACCTTGTCAGCTCGGGAATTTGAACTTGSAACCTTTCGGTTACCAGTCCAACACTCTAACCACTAGGCTACCCTGCCGCCCCTAATAKGTTTATTAGACTCCCACAGGGTTAACAGGGTCACCCAGTACTACTCTGTTAATGAATAGCAGTCATCGCAGGTCATCAGGTTTATAGTTTCCTGGCTGAACCTTATGAGAAGAGAGTGTCGCTTCATCTATTTTTATTTAACTAGGCAGTTAAGATCAATATCTTATTTACAATGACGGCCTACCCCGGCCAAACCCTAACAATATATAGATTAGATTTTTATATTGTGTTATTTACTGTATGTTTGTTTATTCCATGTGTAACTCTGTGTTGTTTGTGTCGCACCACTTTGCTTTATCTTGGCAAGGTCGCAGTTGTAAATGAGAACTTGTTCTCAACTGGCCTACCTGGTTAAATAAAGGTGAAATAAATAAACAATTTAAACAATGCTGGGCCAATTGTGCGCCTCCCTATGGGACTCCCAATCACGGCCGGTTGTGATACAGCCTGGAATCAAACCAGGGTCTGTAGTGACGCATCTAGCACTGAGATGCAGTGCCTTTGTCCGCTGCGCCACTCGGGAGCCCAAAATCTATATTCAGCTATATTTCTTGTCTMTGATAGTTTATTTTATTCTGCGTTTTAGATCAGCGGTTAAAGTGTCTTAATAATGACCAAAGGTTACTCTCCTCGTAGATTATTGATAAACTGTAGAGATCAGTTATTTGTGAGAAGAAATGCCATGGAAGCAGAAATTAACAGGTTCAAAAGCCTTTGGGGCTTTTGTAAGTTTGTGGAATGAGTTATTGAGGAATGTGGCATGTCCCTAACACACACAGGGGATATACAAGTAGGCAATTTGAACTCAAGCCAAATGTTCTAACTTTATACTGTATTGTCCACCTCTACCATAAACCTCTTTATACTGTATGGTCCACCTCCACCATAAACCTCTTTATACTGTATGGTCCACCTC
>NC_036848.1:10300685-10306036 GCF_002910315.2 Salvelinus sp. IW2-2015
TATGGTAGAGGTGGACCATAACGTATAAGAGGTTTAATTGTGGGGAGGGTGGACGCATACAGTATAAAGGGTTTATGTGTAGAGGTGGACGCATCAGTAATAAAGAGGTTTAATGGTAGAGGTGACAATCAGTATAAAGAGTTTATGGTAGAAGGTTGCCATACGCTATAAAAGCAGTTATGAGGGACAACGTATAGAGTTTATGGTGAGGTTGGACCATACAGTATAAAGAGGTTTTATGGTGGAGGTGGACCATACAGTATAAAGAGTTTATTGTGAGGTGGACCATACAGTATAAGAGGTTTTGGTAGAGATGGACATACAGTATAAAGGTTTTTAGGAGGTGGACAATACAGTATAAAGAGTTTATGTAGAGGTGACCATACAGTATAAAGAGGTTTATGGTAGAGGTGGATCCATACAGTATAAAGAGGTTTATGGTGGAGGTGGACCTACAGTATAAAGAGGTTGATGGTAGAGGTGGACCATACAGTATAAAGAGGTTTATGGCTGAGGTGGACCATTACAGTAAAAGAGGTTAATGGTGGAGGTGGGACGCCATACTAGTATACAAGAGGTTATTGGTGGAGGTGGACATACAGTATACAAGAGGTTATGTTAGAGGTGGATCAATACAGTTATAAAGTAAGACATTTGGCTTGAGTTCAAAATTGGTTTTTGTGGCCTACTTGGAGATTCGCCTGTGGGTGTGTTAGGGGACTGCTCACACTTCCTCAATAACTCAATTCCACAAACTTACAAAAGCCCTCAAAGCTTTTGAAGCTCTGTGTGTAATTTCTCGTCTTCAGTGGCATTTCTTCTCACAAATAACTGAATCTCTACAGTTTATCAATAATCTACGAGGAATAGTAACCTTTGGTCATTATTATAGACACTTTAACGCGCTGAGTCTAAAACGCAGAATAAATAAACTATCAGCAGACAGAAATATAGCTGAATATAGATTTTGGGCTCCCGAGTGGCGCAGCGGCAAGGCACTGCATCTCAGTGCTAGATGCGTCACTACAGACCCTGGTTTGATTCCAGGCTGTATCACAACCGGCCGTGATTGGGAGTCCCATAGGGAGGCGCAACAATTGCCCAGCATTGTTTAAATTGTTTATTTATTTCACCTTTATTTAACCAGGTAGGCAGTTGAGAACAAGTTCTCATTTACAACTGCGACCTTGCCAAGATAAAGCAAAGTGGTGGGCGGATAAACCTCTTTATACTGTATGGTCCACCTCTACCATAAACCTCTTTATACTGTATGTTCCACCTCTACAATTAACCTCCTCTGTATAGTACCAAAATCTTCTCATGTGCTCCCACTCACAAAGTACATAAAGAGCCTGTCATCACAGCGGTGTGTGTGTGCGTATTTGTATAGTCCTCCTGTATACATCTGTATGTGTGTCAGACGTTAGTGAAGACACCAGTCTGTATCGACTCATTCATTAGGCTCATCTCCTGTTCTCCCTGGCTGCAATGCTGACAAACTCCAGGCTATTGGTTAAGTCCCTGGTGGAGGAGGGAGACCAGCAGTTCTGTGGCCCCTACAAGCTGACTGTGGCGGAGAAGTCCGTCACTGGCGCGGGCAGCATTTGGTAAGCTAACACACCCACACTCCTCTCCTTTACCCTGCTCCATTTTTAGTTACGTTGCCAATGTGGGTCGACATACAAGTTAACTTAGCGATCTCAGTTCATACATTACACACATTATTCTTACCTCCCCAGTAACAGTTTGGTATGGTATAAGGAATACGCAGACAAGCTTTCATGTTTAACTMAAGTGACGTTTATTGTACTTATCAATGTTTTGGATGAGCMCTCTGTTTTTGTTTCTGTTCCTCTCTCTCCATATCTGTAGCTTCCGGATATGCCGGAATAAGGACCCCGGCTAAGACAATCGGGCTGGATTTGTAGTGCTTGTCCCGAATSGCGCGTTCATATGAATGACGTATTGGAAGACACCATGACAGTAGCGATGGGTTTATGTAAATGTGTTATATTGTGCTCTATTGCATTATGATAAACCAATTGCAAAGGTTCAATGAAGATAATTCATGATAAATTTAGCTGAGTGGAAAATATATGTTTTGATATTTGTAATGGCTTAATTAATGAATTCATGAGTTTATTATGTTCTGATGTGAGGGGCGTCCGCTACAAAAGGAGCCTCTCTTTCAGTTCAAGGGGGACCTTTTTCATTGAACTGTTGATTGAGCAACACTGTTAGCTGTCCCTATAATACCATAGAATCATCTGGGGAAGAAGAGATCAATTATGAGAAACAGCTTCCAGGCTGACCCAGACACCATCATGAGGAGGGAAACCAGCAGGTCTATGGTCCCTCCAGGCTCCGACTGACCCAGACAGCCCATCATCAGGAGGGAAACAGCAGGTCTATGGTCTCCAGCTGACCAGACAACCATCATTAGGAGGGACCCAGCAGGTCGATGTCCTCCTAGGCTGGACCCGACACCATCATGAGGGGGAAAACCAGCAGGTCTATGGTCCTCCAGCTGCCCAGACACCTCCATTGAGGGGAAACCAGCAGTCTATGGTCCCTCCCAGGCTGACCAGACACCCATAGGGTAACTAGCTGCTAGGTCTACTGGCCTCTGAAGGACCAGCAAGTCTATGGTCCCTCAGGCTGTACCCAGGACAACCATCATGAGTGAGGGAACCAGAGGCGTTTTGGTCCTTCAGCCGTGACCAGACCGACCACATCGAGGAGGGAAACCAAGAGGTCCTGATGGTCCCCTCCAGCTGACCCGCCCATCATGAGGAGGGAACCAGCAGTCTTATTGGTCCACTCCAGGGCGACACCAGACCATCTTCAGAGGGAACCAGCAGGTCTCATGCGTCTCCAGGTGACCCAGAGCACACATCATGAGGAGGGAAATCCAGCAGGTCTATGGTCCCTCCGGGGACCCAGACACCAATCATGAGCGGAGGGAAACCAGCCAGGTCTATGGTCCCTTCAGGCTGACCCAGACACCCATCATGAGGACGAGGGAAAACCAGCAGGTCTATGTCCCTCAGGCTGACCAGACAAATTGAGGGGAAACAGGTCATGAGGAGGGAAACCAGCAGGTCTATGGTCTCCAGGCTGACCCAGACCATCATGAGGAGGGAAACCAGCAGGTCTATGGTCCCTCCAGACTGACCCAGAACCATCATGAGGAGGGAAACCAGCAGGTCTCATGGTCCCTCCAGGCTGACCCAGCACCATCAATGAGGAGGGAAACCAGCAGGTCTATGGTCCCTCCAGGCTGACCCGAACCATCACTGAGGAGGGAAACCAGCAGGTCTGTGGTCCCTCCAGGCTGACAGCCAGCAGTATCATGAGGGAGACCAAGCAGGTCTATGTGTCCCTCAGACTGACCCAGACAGTATCATGAGGAGGGAGACCAGCAGGTCTGTGGTCCCTCCAGACTGACCCAGACAGTATCTGAGGAAGGAGACCAGCAGGTCTATGTGTCCCCAGGCTGACCGACAGTATCATGAGGGGGACCAGCAGGTCTAGTGGTCCCTCCGACTGACCCAGACAGTATCATGAGGAGGGAGACCAGCAGGTCTGTGGTCCCTCCAGACTGACCCAGACAGTATCAATGAGGAAGGAGACCAGCAGGTCTATGTTCCTCCAGACTGACCCAACAGTATCATGAGGAGGGAGACCAGCAGGTCTGTGGCCCTCCAGACTGACCCAGACAGTATCATGAGGAGGGAGACAGCAGGTTCTTGCGCCTCAGACTGACCCAACAGTATCATGAGGAGGGAGACCAGCAGGTCTATGGCCCCTCCAGCTGACCAAACTAGACTTCATGAGGGGAGGGAGACAGACGGTCTGTGGCGTCCCTCCAGACTGACCCAGACAGTATCATGATGGGGAGACCAGCAGGTCTATGGCCCCTCCAGACTGACCAAACAGTATCATGAGGAGGGAGACAAGCAGGTCTGTGGCCCTCCAGACTGACCCAGACCGTATTATGAGGAGGGAGACCAGCAGGTTTGTGGCCCCTCCAGGCTGACCCAGACAGTATCATGAGGAGGGAGACCAGCAGGTCTGTGGCCCCTCCGACTGACCCAGACAGTATCATGAGGAGGGAGACAGTAGGTGTGGCCCCCAGGTGACCAGACAGTATCATGAGGAGGGAGACCAGCAGGTCTGTGGCCCTCCAGGCTGACCCAGAGAGTATCATGAGGAGGAGACCAGCAGGTCTGTGGCCCCTCCAGGCTGACCCAGACAGTATCATGAGGAGGAGACCGCAGGTTGTGCCCTCCAGGGGACCCGACAATATCATGAGGAGGGAGACAGTAGGTCTGTGCCCCCCAGGTGAAGAGTATCATGAGCGGAAGTCCAGCAGGTTGTGGCCCTCCAGCTGACCAGACAGTATCATGAGGAAGGAGACCAGTGGTCTATGGTCCAGACTGACCCAGACAGTATGAGGGTAGGGGACTGACAGGGTGGAGGGTGGAGGGTAGGGGACCGCAGGGTGGAGGGCAGGGATTGACAGGGTGGAGGGTAGAGGGTAGGGGACTGATGGGATGGAGGGTAGGGGCATGACAGGGTGGTGTAGGGGACTGACAGGGTGGAGGGTAGGGGACCGACAGGGTGAGGTTGGAGGGTAGGTGACTGACAGGTGGGAGGTTGGAGGTAGGGGACTGACAGGTGGAGGTTGGAGGGTAGGGGACTGACAGGGTGGAGGTTGGAGGTTAGGGGACTGACAGGGTGGAGTTTGGAGGGTAAGGGGACTGACAGGGTGGAGGTTGGAGGGTAGGGACTACAGGGTGGAGGTTGGAGGGTAGGGGACTGACAGGGTGGAGGTTGGGAGGGTAGGGGACAGACAGGGTGGAGGTTGGAGTGTAGAGGACTTACAGGGTGGAGGTTGGAGGGTAGGTGACTGACAGGGTGGAGGTTGGAGGGTAAGGGACCGACAGGGTGGGTGGAGTGTAGGGGACTGCAAGGTGGGGGTAGGGGACTTACAGGGTGGAGGTTGGAGGGTAGGGACTGACAGGTGGAGGTTGGAGGTAGGGGACTGATGGGGTGGAGGGTAGGGGAATGACAGGGTGGAAGTAGGGGACTGACAGGGTGGAGGTTAGAGGGTAGGGGACAGGGTGGAAAGTAATTGAATGACCGACGGGGTGACAGGGTAGAGGGCTGCTGATTGAATGACCGAGGGGTGACAGGGTGGAGGGCTGCTGAGGGGGGTTCGATGATTTCTAGGGTCATGTCTCAGTAGCCAGAAATAAAGTAGATGTTCTGAATGGAAAATGATTCTTCTGTGTTCTTATGGGAGAAGTTTAAGTAGTAGAACCTTTTGAAAACTGTTCTACTGTTTT
>NC_036848.1:10308219-10317949 GCF_002910315.2 Salvelinus sp. IW2-2015
AGTGCTAGAGGCGTCACTACGATTTCATGTTCGGATTTTTTCGACGGGTGTATCACAATACGGCCCGTTGATCTCGGGAGTCCCATAGGGGCGGTTGCACAATTGGCCGCCGCGTCGTTACGGTTTGGTCGGTGTACACTGTCATTTGACTTTAACAAAAACTTGCTTGTGAGCGAAACAACGAAAACGCCACAATGGAGGGAGACAAGATTCTCGCTGTTTTCCTCCTCTTCCCTCTGAACAGAAACGTAACAAAACCAAAATACATCATGGTACTTGTAGTCAATTTGAGAGCTAAATACACACTCATTTATGCAACGTTATCTGAAGCAGGCATAGTTTACGCCAATAAGATAATTAGTCTTAGCTTAGGGTTGTTAAATTAATGGTTGCAAGTTGGTTGAAGAGTACGCAATTGTCCTACTTGAGTAAAAGTAAGATACTTAATAGAAATGAGTCAAGTGAAAGTCACCCGTAATACTACTTGAGGTAAAAGGTTATAAAGTATTTGGTTTTGAAATATACTTAACGTATCAAAAGTAGAATGGAAATTGCTAAATTCCAGTAACTGGAATTGCTAAACTGTAAGAAGTGATAAATATATTTCAAAATTCCATATATTAATGCAAACCAGAGGGCACATTGTAATTGTTTTATTGAGCTATAGCCACACTCAATACATAATTTAACAAACAAAGCATTTGGGTGATTAGTGAGTTTCCGCGGAGTATTCAGAGGCAGATGGGGATAGAGCAGGGATGTTCTCTTGATAGGTTTGTGATTGGAAGTTTCCTGTCAAAATCTAAACAAGTACTTGTGTGGGTGTCATGGGAAATGTTTATGGAGTAAAAAGTAATTTCTTTTCCTTTTAGGAATGTAGTCGCAGTAAAAGTTGCAAAACATATAAATACCCAAAAACTAGTTCAGTCGTAAACACTATTTTTTACTTAAGCACCTTTAACACACTGGTAATGTGCCTGGTTTGAAACTATTACCAAAAGATTCAACTCGCACGCACCAACGCGCAGTTTAGAAAACTACATGTACGCACATCCATTGCAATTAGGTTTCGCAACAGAAAACACAACCGCTCCCGTGTTGTTATTCCTGGAAATTAGCTTAGCTTGTAATAGGTGAGAGAAAAGCGCAATTGCTTAGCCATTAATTTGGGATTTACCATAATGGTTTTTATCAGATCATTACCTAGTGTAGTTTTTATTCGCCGAATGTCGTTTGCTACAAGGTCAAAGAAAAGGACAAGCGTAATTTTTGTCCGGTTAGCTGCCCAGACCGAATGTCCAGGCGAGGCTAATTCTTCCCTGCTTTACGCTCGATCAAGCATTGAATGCACTGAATGTGGCCCGCACGAAACAGAAATAATCTTTTAAACGTGGAAGAAGTAACTGAGTCAGACGTTGTACTGCCACTTTGTTAAGAAATGCCTACTCGTGTGTCACTGGAGCCCAAAGAGGGAACCGAGCTGGTTGAAGTGACTGGGGCTTTCAACTACATTGCAGCTCTCTCTCCTATTCTACAAGGTCTGGAATGGATAAGCAGACGGGAAAAAGGCGAAATGTGAGGGAATATGAATCAGGAGGAGAATGTTCGACTGCTCACTTCTAGGTGATGTATTCTAATCGAACAGTGGAGATGTATTACAGTTGGCTATGGCAAGGGACAGAGATTCCGGGAGCTCCTGGTGATACGCTTCGAGACATTTGGAGGGAGATTAAGAAAGCTACAGCAAAAGAAGCTTAATTCCTGTTCATGTGGATGGAGATGGACAATTGCCTGTTTCATGCTTGGTGTGTGCGCAGGGCCGGGTAAGGTCGAGAGAACTCGCTCTGGCATGCCTTAAGAGAGAATTTGAATACAGAATTTCAGCAAAATCTGGATGTAACAAGGACTCTTTCAGGATTTTTTGTAATGCAGCTGATGGGGAAGGGAATTATCAACCGATGTGGAGAGTCCGGACTGCTACACCTCCACAGCTGTCATGGATGGGCTCTAGACACTCCAACCTCCACCCTGTTCGGGTCCCTTTACGCTCCAACCTCCAGGAGGACTTTAGATCAGTGCGGTAGGCAGGTTGGAGGGTAGCGGGACTGAAGGCCGTGGTAGGTTGGACGGGTAGGGGGAACTCGAATTGGCGCGACTGGACAGCTTGGTTAAGGCCTGGCATCAACCATTATCCACGAACAGCGGGGTTGCTGTCCCCATAGATCCGTTAGGCGAAACTGACCAGTGTGTGGAGGTCTAGAGCGGTATGGGGGACATGGATGGAAAGTACACTGACTGGAGGCGTGCGTACGTAGAGACTGCGGCTACACTCACCGCTAGTTGTAATGATCCCTGACTGCGCGTCCGCTGAAGGAGTGGAGCGGCTGCTCGGGCAATCTAAATGACCGATGCGCGGTGGACAGGCGTGAGGGTCTGCTGCCTTGAATGACCTTAAGACCGTTGCGGCGTAAGGAGGGATGCTGATTCGATTGATCGCGATCGGGAGTGACGGGTTTAGGAGTTGCTGCTGTATTGAATGACCGATGGGGGGTGCTGCAAGGGTGGGGCTGCTTGCATATGAATGACGACGGGTGACAGGGTGAGGGCTGCTGATTGAATGACCGACGGGGTGACAGGAGTAGGCGGGCGATTGAATGACCGACCGTGAGGTGCGAAGGTGAGAGGGCTAAGCGACCTGATTGCACCTGAACGAGGGTGACCAGGGTAGGGTGCTTGCTGATTGTAATGACCAGATTTGGGGTGACAGGGTGGAGTGGCTGCATAGACTTGCAAGACAGTACGCTGGAGACCTCCACCTTTTGGTTAGGTGATGACAGGCTAGAGGGCTGCCTGACTTGATGACCGATAGGGGCTCTGCCACATCAAGGGTGGAGTGGCTGCTGATTCGAATGACCGACGGGGTGACCAGGGTGGAGGAGGCTGAGGAGGACTGAAAGTATGAATGCGCGACGGGGTGACTGGGTAGAGCGGGGCTGCTGATTGAATGACCGATGGGGTGACAGGGTGGAGGGCTGCCTGTTGAATGACGCGTATGGGGTGACAGGGTGGAGGGCTGCTGATTGAATGACCGACGGGGTGACAGGGTGGAGGGCTGCTGATTGAATGACCGACGGGGTGACAGGGTGGAGGGCTGCTGAGGGGGGATCGATGATTTCTAGGGTCATGTTCAGTAGCCAGAAATAAAGTAGATGTTCTAGATGGAAAATGATCTTCTGTGTTCTTATTGGGAAGTTTAAGTAGTAGAACCTTTTAGAAACTGTTCTACTGTTTTGCCCACTAAATACAACACAGGTTTGTAGCTATTTGATGAGATACTGACTTAGTTATGACTTCAGACATGGCACGACAACGACAGTGTCCTTCTCTTGATTTTTGTTGCTTATGATTGCTTTTTTATTTGAAAGGCCCGGTTACCATTATATCAATCAAATGTATGTACACATATTGTTTGACAAGATATCATTGTTTTATAGAAATGTTGCTATATCATTAGATAGACACTTGTCAGGGAAACGATCAATGGCATATACAGAGAGCTGTATAATACAGTAGCAAGCACTTTATTAGTATCTTTGTATTTCTTCTAAATATTTCTTCCCCCCTTGTCTGACAAACAGGTTCCTTTTAGTGTTTCATATCATTGCACACTCTGCACTCTGTTTTGTTCATGGAGCAAAGAGAGACACTGTTGATCTGAACATTTCATTCTGTTCCCAAAGTGCTAGTAAAGTATTTCTTCCCTACAGGGAACAGCATCATCAAGGGGCTTGAAGCATGATCTTCTTCTGCATAATCAACTGACTTCTGTGAAGCTACATTTGCTAGAGTAGGTACACGCGTGTATGACTAACACATAAGCCAACCCACAAACAGACACATTTACACAGACTTATAAAAACACACCTACGATGGACATTCTAACCCACACGGTGACACACAGTACACATTCATTTCATGTACGCCCATCTGGTTTAGATTATCTGTGAAGTGAGCCCTCGTTGATTCCATTGTGATGTCTTCGAGTGCTTATCCATCCCAACCACACTTAGGGAACTAGATACTTGCTAGGTCGAAAATAAACTGGTCAGAACAATAGAATAATTCCATGTGACAGCGTTCGAAAATAAACACATTCAATGGACCTGGACCGATATTAACTAGCATAGCTGGTCCCATTTTTGTAAAGAGTTATGGGATATTAGAATCTGCTGTCTTAACCTCTGTCATCTTCAATCTAGACTACTGGATCCAGTCTTGATCACTATGATAATAAAACATATTCACAGAAGAGGGTGAACAACTCCAGTCCTCAAAGACTATAAGATCTCCTTCTGGGCTTTATACTGTACAGTACATCTCCCAGGCACTTAATTTATCAATATATGTCATTGATTGGCTATAGAGAGACTGCACAGCTGGCAGAAATCAATCATAGATTATAAGCCAAGAACCAGAACACTCTATGGCCCTTGAGGCCCAGAGCAGTGCACTCCTGAGATTAAATAGAAAATATTAAACCAACCCTTCCCATGTCAGACCAAGACCCATCTCCTTTAGAGGGGTGTGCTGTTGCACCTCTCCAGACCCTTCAGTTTAAACACAGGTACACCTGGCTTCGTCTCATCCAGGTACTCAAGGACGGGGTTATCATACGCCAGGTCAGCCTTCCTCTGGGCGGATGCAACCTTGGGGTCAACAGGGGTCGTTACCGCGTTAACGGGCGCCGCCTGGTCGTCTCCGGTTGCATGGCCAGTGCTGCAGCAGCTAGTTGCCTTGGTGATGACCCTGTCAAGGGGCCTGAGGGATCGCATCCAGCGAGGCAGGAAGTCCCAACTCTGGAGACGGACGGGCAGGTGGCCAGGGCTGTGAGCCTGCAGCACAGAGAAATGTTGTTACCAACCAATCGTAGACCAATCAAACTTGATACATCTGAACTATTCAACCACTCTTGGATGACAATGGAAGTTGAGTAGAAAATCCTCGTAAAAACGTACAGCATCCATCATCAATTTGACTTCCAATGTTCTCCAAGAATAGCTGATTACAGTATTTCTAACCCACCTGCATCAGGTTCACCAAGGCAATGAAAACAGTCACACACACAAATGGTGCGCCCACTCCCACCATCACTCTCCAGCCAGCCAATGAGAGGCCTAGGACCAGGGACGGGAGGAGCAGGAAGCAGAAGAGGAGGTAGAGGACAGCGAACCAGCGGTACTTGGCGGTGCGTTCACCCAGGGCACGAGCCATGCGTATGGGGACACGTGTCACAGGGATGGGGTACCACAGCAGGATTCCCAGGATGTTGAAGAAGAAGTGACACAGAGCAATCTGGAGACAAGATGGACGGTATTAGATGGACATTTGAGAGGAAAGACAAGATGGACGGTATTAGGTGGACATTTGAGAGGAAAGACAAGATGGACGGTANAGATGGACGGTATTAGATGGACATTTGAGAGGAAAGACAAGATGGACGGTATTAGGTGGACATTTGAGAGGAAAGACAAGATGGACGGTATTAGGTGGACATTGGGGGAAACCATTTCCTTCAAAAAGGGCTTTACTTGAAAGGTATCTTTTGCTGTTTCTCAGCCCTTTTATTTGAATGTAAGTTGTTCTGAATAAAGCCTTTTGCGAAATAAGTTATTCCCAAACGGTCCATACCTGTATGGCAGCAGCCAGTTTGTCCCCAGGGCTGGCCAGGGCTGCCAGCAGGGCTGTGGTTGTGGTGCCGATGTTGGAGCCCAGAGTCAGTGGATAGGCCCTCTCCAGACTGATCACACCAATACCTGCAAACCAGGAGAAGGGTTCACCATTGTTCATGTGGCACACAGAAAAGTGTGTCTGCTGTAAGATGATAGCGATTTGCTAATTACTTTGTAGTGGGGCTAAGTCACCCCTTACATTGTAGTGGGGTAAAATGTGTAGAGGGGCTAACTCACCCCTTACATTGTAGTGGGTAATATTGGTAGAGGGGCTAACCACCCCTACATTTGTAGTGGGGAATATTGGTAGTGGGCTTAAACTCAACCCCTTACATTGTAGTGGGTAATATTTGTAGAGGGGCTAATCACCCTTACATTGTTAGTGGGTAATATTTGTAGAGGGGCTAACTCACGCCCTTACATTGTAGTGGGTAATATTTGTAAAGGGGCTAACTCACCCTTACATTGTAGTGGGTACTTATTGTGGGCTAACTCACACCTTACATAGTGGGTAATATTTGTAGAGGGCTAACTCACCCCTTACATTGTAGTGGGTAATATTTGTAGAGGGGCTAACTCACCCTTACATTGTAGTGGGTATATTTGTAGAGGGGCTAACTCACCCCTTACATTTAGTGGGTAATATTTGTAGAGGGGCTAACTACCCCTTATTGTAGTGGGTAATATTTGTAGGTGGGCCTGAATTCACCCCTTACATTGTAGTGGGTATATTGTAAGGTCTAACTCAGCCCCTTACAATGGGTAATATTTGTAGAGGGGCTAACTCACCCTTACATTGTAGTGGGTAATATTTGTAGAGTCTAACACCCTTACATGTATGGTAATATTTGTAGAGGGCTAACTCACCCCTTACATTGTATGTGGGGGGGTAATATTTGTAGAGGGGCTAACTCACCCCTTACATTGTAGTGGGTAATATTTGTAGGTGGGGCTGAGATATTTTGTTAGAGGGGCTAACTCACCCCTTACATTGTAGTGGGTAATATTTGTAATTCAGTCTCTCTTCACTTACATTGTAATGGGTATATTTGTAGAGGGGCTAACTCACCCCTTACTTTGGTATTTGTTGGTACACTCTTGCATTTGTTAAGCTCTCATCTCCTTATACATTGTTGGGTAATATTTGTAGTGGTATATCTAGGTTATATATTATCTATCTATTTGTTTATTGTATCTATCTCTCTTTTAAAGTATGTCGTAGAGTCTTATCATTTATTTAATGTGGTCTATTACTTCACCCGGTTATTTTTTTTTTATTATGGTCCTTTATTGTAGAGGGCTAACTCAACGCCTTACCATTTTTTATTGTTCTTATATTGTATATATAATCTAATTCTCTCCTAGAGCAGTATATTAATATTAGAGAGGGCAACTCACCCCTTACATTGTTAGTGGGTAATATTTGTAGAGGGCTAACTCACCCGCGTACGAATGTGTTTTGTATAATATCCCCGTGCTATTGATGTTTTTTATATTTATCTTATATCTCTATCTCTCTATCTTTTTGGTTTTTGTGGTAATATTTGTAGTGGGTGTCTATCTATATCTCTCTATCTGTTGTATATGGTAACTCTACTCTTCTAGTTTTTTATGGGCTATCTCCCGACATATATAAATGTATTTCTATATCTCTTATCTATCTTGAGTAATATTTGTATGGGCTAAGGTCACCCCTTACATATTTTTCTTAACTTGCTACCCCTACATGTGGTATATCTCCTTTGTATTTTTGTTATATATATATCTATATCTTTTCTCCTTACATTGTGGTAATATTGTAGTGTTTATATACCCCTAACATTGTAGTGTATATATATCTATCTATCTTATCTATGTATATTTATATCTCATTTTGTTTTATTATTTTTTGTTTATATCTATATCATTTGTATTTTATGTATATCATCTCTTCTATATATGTTTTTTTATATATTTCTTCTCTATTGGGGTAAAATTTTAGATGGGCTAATCTCTATCTCTTATATTTTTATTTCTATATCTCTCTTTTACTTTTTATGTGTTCTATATCTCTATCTCTTCATTGTTATTATGTTAACTACCCCTTACATTGTAGTGGGAATATTGTAGTGGCTAATCACCCTCTTACATTGTAGTGGGTAAATTTGTAGATTCTATTCCTATCTATTTTTAGTATTTATATTATATTATGTTTTTTGTAATATTTGTAGAGGGGCTTAACCACCTTACATTGTGAGTGGTTTTTAATATTTAGGAGGGCTATACTCTACCCACTATGTGTGTATTTTGTATTGCTATATCTTATCTATTTTTGTGTATATATCTATATCACCCGTTTATCGAGTAGTGTGTGGTAAATATTGTTGTAGAGGCTAAACTCACCCCTTACAATTGTAGTGGTTAATATTTTGTATGGGGCTAAGTCACCCCTTACATTGTAGTGGTAATATTGTAGAGGCTAAGTCACCCCTTTATTATTGTATATTTATTGTATTGATCTATCTCTCTCTATTTATTGTTATTGTTTTATATCTTCTATTATTTTTATTTATTTTAACCATCTTCTACAATGTTTTTTATATATTTATATATCTCTACTTATTATCTATTGTAGTGTGTATATTATGATATATCTCTCTCTTATCTATTTTTTATATTGTATTCCTATATCTCTCTTTTTATATTTTATATGTGGCTAATCTCTCTCTCTTCATTTATATATTAGATCTATTATCTCTTCTTTGTAATATTGTAGTGGCTAATTCACCCTTACATTGTAGTGTATTATTTATTATCTCTATGGTAGTGGGTAATTGTAGAGGGGCAATTCACCCCTATATATTGTTTGTGTATATTATTATTCTCTCTTATTTATTGTAATATCTATTATGTCTATCTCTTTTTTCTATCATTTTGTATTTTAATATGGTTATAGGGCAAGTCCTACCCGCTATTATTTATATCTATCTCTCTCTTTACATTTTTATTTTTATAGTTATATCTCTCTTATAGTTATGATTATATATCTTGCTTACATGTAGTGAGTAATTTCATTTGTAGAGGGACAACTCACCCCTTACTATTGTAGTGTATATTTGATATAAGGTAACTCACCCCTTACATTGTAGTGGGTAATATTTTGTAGAAGGGCTAAACTCACCCTTACATTGTAGTGGGTAATATTTGTAGAGGGGCTAACTCACCTTACATTGTAGTGGGGTAATATTTGTAGAGGGCTAACTCACCCCCTTACATTGTAGTGGGTAATAATTTTAGAGGGGCTAACTCACCCCTTACATGTAGTGGTATATTTGTAGATGGGGCTAACTCACCCTTACATTGTAGTGGGTAATATTTGTAGAGGGGCTAACTCACCCTTACATTGTAGTGGGTAATATTTGTAGAGGCTAACTCACCCCTTACAATTGTAGGTGCTAATATTGTAGGGGCTTAACTACCCCTACTTGTGTGGTAAATTGTAGAGGGCTAACTCACCCCTTACATTGTAGTGGGTAATATTTGTAGTGGGGCTAATCACCCCTTACATTGTAGAGTGGGTAATATTTGTAGAGGGGCTAACTCACCCCTTTACATTGTAGTGGGGTAATATTTGTAGTAGGGGCTAACTACCCCCTTACATTGTAGTGGGGAATATTTGTAGGGGGCTAACTCACCCCTTACATTGTAGTGGGTAATATTTGTAGGGGGCTAAGTCACCCCTTACATTGTAGTGGTAATATTTGTAGAGGGCTAACTCACCCTTACATTGTAGTGGGTAATATTTTGTAGGGGGCTAATCACCCCTTACATTGTAGTGGGTAATATTTGTAGGGGCTAACTCACCCCTTACATTGTAGTGGTAATATTTGTAGAGGGGCTAATCACCCCTTACATTGTAGTGGTAATATTGTAGAGGGGCTAACTCGCCCCTTACATTGTAGTGGGTAATATTTGTAGAGGGGCTAACTCACCCCTTACATTGTAGTGGGTAATATTTGTAG
>NC_036848.1:10318668-10320998 GCF_002910315.2 Salvelinus sp. IW2-2015
CCCTGGGGTGGAGAGAGAAAGAAAGAGAGAGTGTATTTCATCAGCACAGGTCAGGAACAAAGAGAARGAGAATCTGATACCCCTTTATAACATCTGACTGTTTGGATTCAAAATCTAAGTTTTTGACCAATAGCATAAAGTAAAGTTAACCTCCACTCACACACCAGACCTACAGGATGTAAAGACAACAGCACCAGTGGTTCTGAACCAGGAGTACTTGAGAAGACTCACGAGACCATAGGCTTACAGGTAAAATGGACCTAAAAAGGTACATGTTGGGGATACTGGTACAGTTTGAGAACAACTGGCTTACACTACCAATGTGTAGAACATCATCTGAACATGTATAACAACACTCATCCACCCAACATGTTTCAAGTTAGAATAGGAACCCACCTTCCTATCCAAAGGTTGTCCAAGATTCTGACTAGAAAATTCAAGATGAACTGACAAACAAGATAATCAGTGGTGTCATGAGTTCAGTATATTCAGATGTCCCATGCAAATACATATTGACACACAACATCCAACCAGAGCTTTTCCCAAACCACCACTTCACTGAGACTCTATTTGAAAGGGAAATATTCGCATGACAGAAAACCAGCTGTTCTAAAAACTGTCTGATGTCATTAACTCTAAACAAGGAACTGACTTCGTCCCAGTCAACCAGTCCGTTTATCTCACTGCTAGAAATGGAGCAACTTAACTTGTCCACCTTAAACTACTCCACCTCCAACGCTTCCTTCCTCAGTCCTTCAGCATTCTCCTGGAACTGTGGACATCTAGCCTCTAAGGGGACGCGTAGAGGCTAGATGTCCACAGTTCCAGGAGAAGCTGAAGGGACCCGGAGGAGAAGGAGCAGAGAACAGGACCACGTAGAGGCTAGATGTCGCACATGTTCCAGGAGAAGCTGTAATGACTGAGAAGAAGCAGAGAGACAGGACCGACGCTAGAGGCTAGATCCACAGTTCCAGTGAGAAGCGTTGAAGGACTGAGGAAGGAAGCAGAGAGCAGGCACCACGCTAGATGGGCGAGAGTCCACCAGTTCCAAGGAGAAGGCTGAAGGACTGAGAGGGAATCAGAGAGACAGGGGACCATCGGCTAGAGGGCTAGATGTCCACAAGTTCCAGGAGAAGGCTGAAGGACTGAGGAAGGAAGCAGAGAGACAGGACCATGCTAGAGGCTAGAGTGTCCCACTAGTTCCAGGAGAATGCTGAAGGACTGAGGAAGAGCGTTGGGAGTGGGGAGTAGTTAAAGGTGACAAGTAATTGCTCCATTTCTAGCAGTGAGAATAAACGGACCTGCGTTGAAGTGGAGAAGTCAGTTCCTTGTTTAGAGTTAATGACATCAGACAGGTTTTTAGAACAGCCTGGTTTTCTGTCATGCGAATATTTCCCTTTCAAATAGAGTCTCAGTGAGTGGTGGTTTGAAAAGCTCTGCGTGGATGTTGTTGTGTCAATATGTTTGCATAGGACATCTGAATATACTGAACTCATGACACCACTGATTATCTTGTTTGTCAGTTCATCTTGAATTTTCTAGTCAGAATCTTGGACACCTGTTGATAGGAGAGGGGTTCCCTATGTCTTAACCGTGGAAAACAATGTTGGGGTGGATGAAGTTTTTAACTGGAGTGTCGAGATGAGTGGTGTCCTACACATCTGGTAGGTGGGTAAAGACAGTTTTGTTTCAAAACTGGTACGAGATCCGCCAACGTGTAAGACTTTTGAGGTCCATGTTTACCTGGTAAGGCCTATGGTGCTCGGTGAGTTTCTATCAAGTACTCGGTTGCAGAGACGGAAGCTGGTGGCTGTGGATCTTGTCACATCTCGGGAGGTTTTGGTTGTGTGGAAGTGAGGGGGTTTAACTGTACTTTTATGCTGATTTGGGGTCAGAAGAGACTAGATTTTGGAGATCCAAACGAAGTCGAGATTTAATAAGGGGTAGCAGATTCTCTTGTCTCTGTTGGTTTCCTGGGACACTGTGGGCTGGGATGAAATACAACTCTCTCTTGGGTCTTTCTCGCGATATCGCTACCCCAGGGTGGAGCTCTTGGTGGGATGGGGGCCTTTCGTGTGGCCCTATTGACTGGTCTCTTCCTCTCTCTCTCGGGGGTGCTGTCCTCTCTCAGTCTCTTCTCTACTCTCATCTCTCTCTCTCGTCGTCGGGCTCGTCGTCTCTCTCGGTCGCGGGGTCTCCGTCGTCCTCTCGTCCGGTATCGGGGGCGGTCGGACGGGCCTGGGCTCGGTGCTCCTCTATTCTCTCTCTGGCAGCGGCGAGGTGTTTCTGTATAGGTGCACTTTATGGGGAGGATGTGGGTTGGCATATGG
>NC_036848.1:10321023-10379287 GCF_002910315.2 Salvelinus sp. IW2-2015
TGGTCCTGTCTCTCTGCTTCCTTCCTCAGTCCTTCAGCCTTCTCCTGGAACTGTGGACATCTAGCCTCTAGCGTGGTCCTGTCTCTCTGCTTCCTTCCTCAGTCCTTCAGCATTCTCCTGGAACTGTGGACATCTAGCCTCTAGCGTGGCCTTGTCTCTCTGCTTCCTTCCTCAGTCCTTCAGCCTTCTCCTGGAACTGTGGACATCTAGCCTCTAGCGTGGCCATGTCTCTCTGTTTCCTAATCGGAGTTCCAGGGAACATCGCAGTGATGTTCAACCATCGTTAAAACCACGATCTTTCCAGTTTGAGCCGGAGACCGAGTTGATCAACTTTCAAAGCAGAATTACTTTACCATTGTTCCTCAACTATAGTGTATGAAATAACATTTTCTAGCTCTGAGTCTCTACTTATATCCAATGTAAAAAACATTATTTCAAATGTTGCTAGTCAAATGACTACCCAGACTATTTGCATTGCCCCCCCCTCCCCTCTCCAAACCACTGCCACTCTCTGACTTTGGCGGAAGTCGTGACAATTACATTTACTTTTGTTACTTAAGTATATTTCAAACCAAATACTTTTAGACTTTTACTCAAGTAGTATTTTACTGTGTGACTTTCACTTTTACTTGTGTCATTTTCTACTAAGATATCTTTACTTTTACTCAAGTCTGACAGTTGGGTACTTTTTCCACCACTGACCAGTAGTCACCAGTCATCTGAAAGCCACAATCTTGTAGAATTTCCAGACACTCATTAGTTATTTCAACAGTGTAAAATACGAATGTACGATTATTTAAGTATTTGTATTTGATATACTTATTTTCTGTGTATTTAAGTATTTTCTAATACACAGCCCACTACAACTACTTAAATTAGAAGTAGGTTTAAATACCAATACTTTCCAAATGTATTTGCAAATACATTCCAATATTCAACTACACTTGTATTTTCAAACAAACTTTGGCTAAATACTTATTTAACAATGTATTTGAAGGTAATTGAAATATAAGAAGAGAGAGAGAGAGACCTGCACACCGTCAACATGAGGAATAATCCGAAACTGAGTCTTAGATGCAAATAGAAATATGATATATTGGACAGTGGAGGCCGCTGAGCGGAGGACGGCTCATAATAATGGCTGAAACGGAGCAAATGGAAAGGCATTAAATAGATAGAAAGCGTGTGTTTGATGTATTTGATACCATTCCACCTATTCCGCTMCAGCCATTACCACAAGCCCGCCCTCCACAATTAAGGTGCCACCAACCTTCTGTGATGTTGTGATAATGTATACCAGTACATTGTTTGCATTATAATTGAAAGAACATTTCCCCAAAACATTTCCATTTCCATTTCCTAAAATTCTCCAGAGATCAGATATGAAATCGATATGAGGGGTTGATTTGACTTTCCATGTGTTAGAGCAGGAACAACTCTGATAGTTCATTGGTTGCTTGGTTATCCAACATTCTACAGGTAAATTAAGATAAAGACATCATCATTTGTGGTTTCACATAAAGAGTTCAGGATATTCAGAGGGCCCATGCAAAGTCCCACTGACACACAACATCTAACCAGGGCCTTTCCATAACTACCAACTCACTAAGACTATATTTGGATAGCAAATCCACTGGACAGAAAAACAGCTTTTCAGAGTACTGTACCTCCTGTCAGATGAGAACAGTACTTTATATGACAGCCTAGCGCGGTCATGTCTCTCTGCTGCCTAATCAGCATTCCCGAGAACATCCCAGTGATTGGTTGTCCTTCGCCAAAACCAAGATAAAGCCAGTTTGAGCCAGATGCTGACTGTATCTGATCTACTTTGCCTCATCACGCTGCTTGTATGGGTCCACGACCTATGGTTTATCTGGATGAAACCCTGTCTCTTTGTATGTTCATATAGAATATATGCCATTTAGCAGACTTTTTTTCTAAGCAACATAGTCATGCTTGCGTACGGGTGGTCCCGGGAATCAAACCCACTATTCTGGCATTGCAAGCTCCATGCTCTARTTTCTGAGCTACAGAGGATCACATTTCCATGCTATTCTTCTGTAGTTTCTGAGCCAGCCTGCTGACTGTGACACTACTGAGCATTTAATGCTACCTCCTGTTTCTCTGCCCCCACAGCTGGGTCAGACTGGCAGAATCAGGGGCAGGGAAGACAGGTCTGCTGGCTGTCCTTTGGGGAGTAACAGGGGTTGTGAATATGTCTTCTGGGGTGATGTTATGAGATTTGAAGCCAGATGAGAGTGGACAGGTACAGTGTCAGTATGTTTTCACATCAGACACTCAGGAAATGGCCGGTATACTCCTCAATACTGTCCTGGGATTTGTTGTTCCCTTCTCGTGGCCACCGCCTATATCCACCTCCACAGAAAGGTGAACCAAACAGCCTTCTTCAGGAGCCGCAGGATGACTAGGTTAGTGACCAGCATCATTGTGACCTTCATCATTCCATGCACTCCTCACCATGTCATAAAACAAGAAGCTCCCGCGCTCAGGTCTGTTCAACGCTGGTCCGACTAATCTGATTCCACGCTTCAAGACTGCTTCGATCACGTGGATTGGGATATGTTCCGCATTGCGTCCAACAACAACATTGACGAATACGCTGATTCGGTGAGCGAGTTCATTAGAAAGTGCATTGGCGATGTCGTACCCACAACAACTATTAAAACATTCCCAAACCAGAAACCGTGGATTGATGGCAGCATTCACGCGAAACTGAAAGTGCGAACCACTGCTTTTAACCAGGGCAAGGTGACCGGAAACATGACCGAATAAAAACAGTGTAGCTATTCCCTCCGCAAGGCATTCAAACAAGCTAAGCGTCAGTATAGAGACAAAGTAGATTTGCAATTCAACGGCTCAGACACAAGAGGTATGTGGCAAGGTCTACAGTCAATGGATTACAAAAAGAAAACCAGCCCCGTTGCGGACCAGGATKTCTTGCTCCCAGACAGACTAAATAACTTCTTTGCTCGCTTTGAGGACATTACAGTGCCACTGACACGGCCCGCTACCAAAACCTGCGGACTCTCCTTCACTGCAGCCGACGTGAGTAAAACATTTAAACGTGTTAACCCTCGCAAAGCTGCAGGCCCAGATGGCATCCCCAGCCGCATCCTCAGAGCATGCGCAGACCAGCTGGCTGGTGTGTTTACGGACATATTCAATCAATCCTTATCCCAGTCTGCTGTTCCTACATGCTTCAAGAGGGCCACCATTGTTCCTGTTCCAAAGAAAGCTAAGGTAACTGAGCTAAACGACTACCGCCCCGTAGCACTCACTTCCGTCATCATGAAGTGCTTTGAGAGACTAGTCAAGGACCATATCACCTCCACCCTACCTGACACCCTAGACCCACTCCAATTTGCTTACCGCCCCAATAGATCTACAGACGACTCAATCGCAACCACACTGCACACTGCCCTAACCCATCTGGACAAGAGGAATACCTATGTGAGAATGCTGTTCATCGACTACAGCTGCAGATTTAAGCAGCAATAGTACCCTCCAACTGCGTCATCAAGCTCGTTTAGACCCTGGGTCTGCGACCCGCCTCTGCTGCAAGCTGGTACTGGACTTCCCTGACGGGCGCCCCAGGTGGTGAGGGTTGGAAAACAACATCTTCCACCCGGCTGATCCTCAAAACATGGGGCCACAAGGGTGGCGTACTGAGCCTCTCCTGTAAGTCCTGTTCACCCCCGGCTTTGCGTGGCCAAGGCACGTCTCCACTCAATCATGCAAGTTTGGCGGACGACAACTACAGTGGTAGGTTGATTACGAACAAAGGACGGAGAGGCCTACAGGGGAGGAAGGAGGTGAGGGCCGTCGGGAGTGTGGTGTCGAGGAAAAATAACGCTCACACTCAACGTCAACAAAACATAGGAGATGATTGGTGGACTTCAGGAACAAGCGAGAGGGAGGCACCCCTATCCCATGACGGGACCAGTAAGTGGGAAGGTAGTAAGGTTTTAAGATTCTCGGCGTACACATAACAGACAAACTGATTGGTCACCGCACACAGACAGCGGTTGTGAAGAAGTCGCAGCAGCGCCTTTAACCGTCAGGAGGCTGAAGAAATTCGGCTTGTCCAAAAGGCACTCACAACAACTTTACAGATGGACAAGTCGAGAGCATCCTGTCGGGCTGTATTTTACCGGTGGTAGCGGCAACTGGCTGCCGCGACAACGTAAGGCTCTCCAGCGGGTAGTGAGGTCTGCAGCAAATGCATCACTGGGGCAAACTACTGCCTCCAGGAACCCTACACGACCCGATGTCCAACGAGGCTATAAAGATATCAAGGACAACAACGACCGCCGGCGAGCACTGCTGTTTTCATTGCGCCGCTTATCGCAGGAAGCGAGGTCAGTACAGGTGGCAATAAATGCAGAGGGACCGAGAGACTGACAAACAGCTTCTATCTCAAGGCCATGGCAGACTGTTAAAGCAGCCACCACTAGATGCGAGGTGGGTGCTGCGAACATACTGACTCATCGCAGACTCACTTAAATAATGGAATTGATTGGAAATTGATCAAAATGTTCACTAGCGCACTTTAAACAATGCACTTAATTATATGTATATGTATATACTGGTTCGGCATATCTCTACGTGCATCTTGCGATCTTTATGTAATACTGTATCAGTAGCCACTTTAAACTATGCACTTTTTATGTTTAATATACGCCTCATTATCATCTCATATGTATTACTGGGTACTGCGATACGGATCTTACTGCATCCTTGCCTATGCTCGTCTGTAGCGATCACATTCAATATAGTTTTATGTAAGTATTCTTTATCCCTTTACACTTGTGTGTATAAGGTAGTAGTTGTGGAATTGTTAGGTTAGATTACTCGTTGGTTATTACTGCATTGTCGGAACTAGAAGCACAAGCATTTCGCTACACTCGCATTAACATCTGCTAATCATGTGTATGTGACAAATAAAATTTGATTTGATTTGAATGCGCTGGGAGTGGCAGCCATCTTTGTGGGGGATAAGGCTATGAGAGGGTTCTGGGAATCCAATTGGAGAATTGTTGGATCTCTGACCTACAGCTGCTTGGATCCATTCCTCTACGCATTCAACTCCAGAAACATCCAGCCAGAGAACAGTATGATTCCAGTGTGACTTCCTGGTCACTGATCCACTGAAGATTTACACCCATTTATTGTTATATCAGCTAATGGAATATTCCCTTTGATTTAAGAAACGTGATTTATGCTGTACCTTAATGGGATTAGCATAACTGGTTTACCTGATGATAACCCAAAAAATACCTATTAATCCATTGTTCATGTTTTTGTAAATATTCAAACCATATATCAAATGAAGATGCATGAGGAAGTTTAACTCTGGCTTCATCAAACTATGTGATGTGAAGTGGGTCAATGTTTATCTGATTGTACTTGTTTAACTGCCTGCTGTCTTTCTACGGTATATTAACATGCTATCTCACAAACCACAGGGGTTTTAGTCTGGACCAGCATGTCAGCAATGAGATAAAACTAKAATGTATGTCTCTGTGTGAGTTCATAGATTGTGTTTGTAGGCTACGTATTTCAGGTATACATCAATGTTTTTTCTGAGAATAGATTTCATAACCCAAGTGAATCTGTTAGTCTTGTTCAAACTATTGACCTTTTCTTCTCCCCCCTGAACAACTGATTTGAATAAACCAAATTGATAAATGGCCTTTATCTATGATTATTCTGTCTATAATTTCAATCATTACAGAAAACCTACAAATGTTGTTTTAATTGTTATTCATGCAAGAATGGGGTAGGTAGATGTTCCCCTAGCCAGAAGTCAGAATGGGGTAGGTAGATGTTCCCCTAGCCAGAAGTCAGAATGGGGTAGGTAGATGTTCCCCTAGCCAGAAGTCAGAATGGGGTAGGTAGATGTTCCCCTAGCCAGAAGTCAGAATGGGGTAGGTAGATGTTCCCCTAGCCAGAAGTCACTCACCTATAAGTGGTGTCAGGGCAGAGGTGAACACAGAGCTGCTCTGCACTACAAAGGTCATCCCTGCTCCCACAAACATGGCCAGGTAGCCCGCCAGCCAGCCAAACGGATACGGCAAGTCTACATTGAAATGGTTAGAGCAAGATCCTGATTAGGTCTGTCTGTCTACCTGTCTGTCTGAAAATCTTGCTAGTGGATTTCAGAAATAGGCAGGGTTTAGACATAATTAAGACTTTGTTGGTGTGGTAACTAGTGACGACCCTGATTAGGTCTGTCTGTCTTGGCATTCTCATATATTGTATGTAAAAAATCTTGCAATCTATCTCTGACCGGCGCCCACCTGTGTTGATGACCTTTTGGATGACCTTTGCCACTTGACCTTGGAGGAGGGAGTTGAGCAGCTTGACCAGGAGCACCAGGCAGGTGCAGAGCAGGGCCAGGGAGCCGGCCAGGAGGATCAGCCCCACCGTCAGGTCTGACAGATCGGCATCAGCAAACAGATGCCTACCTGGAGGAAACCAGGAGCACCAGACAAATAATTCACAATAATGTGCTCGTCTGCAGTTCAGTTGGTAGAGCATGGCGTTTGCAATGCTAGGATAGTGGGTTCGACTCCTGGGACCACCCATATGTAAAAAATGTATGCACGCATGACTGTGAGTCTCTTTGGAGATAAGTGTCTGCTAAATGGCATGTATTATTTTCTCTATACAGATGTAGGATCATAATTTGAGCAGTCTTTTTTGTTGAAAATGTTCCTGCACAGCAGGAAATGCAAACTTGTAGTGTATTCAAGGTTTTAAAATGCTTCTAAAGTTTGTAATTTCCATTTTAAACATGTCAGATTTGATTTGCCCTAACAGAAAATGCGCTACAAAAAATATCCATTAAATATAATCCACATAATAATTCACATTTCTTGTTGCTGCAGGATTCTTGTCCTGCTGTAGGAAACTAGCTGAAATTGAGATTCTACATCTGTATAAAGTTCTTATTCTACTAAAACAATGAAAATGAACTATAAATAACCCAAATCTAAAAAATAATCTAATAACCTCTAAATAAATAATAATTAAAATAAGTGTGATGTCAAAAATAGTACATAACACAGTGGTATGTAAGTTTAATGTATGTCATTTATGTTGGATTTACATTTCTGGATGTTAAACTCGGAGGAGAGATTCTGAGTGGTCCAGGTGATGTCACCTTCCTGCAAGCAGAGATGGGCGGAGCTACAGTTGTCAGAACCAGTGATGCTGATATTCATAGAGGACTGAAGAGAGGACTGATGGGAAAGAGAAGGGGAGAGAGTTTAGAAGCATATGAGATAGATAGCAGAGAGAGTGCAAGGTAGAGAGAAGATAAACATAGCAAACAGTATGCCTTATGTCTTATCATTCACAGACAGTATATTCATAAATCACTGTGATAGTGACAGTGAAAGTCTCATCAGCGACAGAGCTTATCGCACCAAAGCCTTAACAGCTGGTGGGGGTGACAGGCTCAAGAGTGACGGTGGTGACAGTCATGATGATGATGACGGTGTTGGCCGTGACAGTGTTGAGACCGTGACGTGGTGAGGCAGAGGATCTGTGGGTGACAGTGATGACAACGATGACAGTGTTGAGACAGTGATGGTGTTGAGGGTCTGTACCGTAACTAGCCCGGTGTGGCACCACTTCTTCACTAGGCTCCTGTTCCTCATCCTCTCATCTCCCATGGCGATGCCGGTGATCACCTGCCTATCCAACTGATGGAGACAAGACAGAGTGGTTGAATACTTTTATTTTATTTTAGTCATTTAGCAGACTCTCTTCTCCAGAGCTACTTACAGTTAGTGCATTCATCTTCAGATAGTTGGGTGGGACAAACATATATCACAGTCATGGTAAGTATATTTTTGTAGTGGATCCGAGCTTTGAGTGAAAGCCATTGGAGTGTGCGGAGGAGCGGGGTGACATGGGAGAACTTGGGAAGGTTGAACACCAGCCCGGCAGCAACATTCTGGATAAGTTGCAAGGGTTTGATGGCATAAGCAGGGAGCACAGCCAACATGTTTATGACAGGTATTCATTAGGTGTTATATTGACAGTTTTTTTTATATTGTATTATGAGTTTAATGACTGATTAATACCTGTATGATAAGTTTAATGACTGATTAATACCTGTATGATAAGTTTAATGACTGGTTAATACCTGTATGATAAGTTTAATGACTGATTAATACCTGTATGATGAGTTTAATGACTGATTAACTTATTGTCAATATGGGGGCGCTGTTTTCACTTTGTAAATAAACGTTCCCAAATTAAACTGCCTCATACTCAATTCTTGCTCGTACAATATGCATWTTATTATTACTATTGGATAGAAAACACTCTCTAGTTTCTAAAACCGTTTGAATTATATCTGTGAGTAAAACAGAACTCAAGTTGGAGCAAACTTCCTGTCAGGAAGTGAGAAATCTGAAATCAGGCACTCTGTTCCAGGGTCAGTTAATTAATAAATTTGCAATTATTCTATTGGTCGACATGCACTGCATACGATCCCCTAGATGTCAGTAAGCAGTGAGGATTTGAATGGTGTTGCTAGGTAGATCTGAGGCCGTATAAATGGTCTTGGAACGAGGGTGCACCTTCAACGTTCGTCATGGTGCAAAGCAGACCTCAGGATGGCATTCTGAAAAGCTCACGTTATCGGCGTTAGATATATCCGGCTCTGATTTTATTCGATATAGGTGTTAGAAAACATCATAACGTAGTTATTTTAACCAGGAGTTATATCAGTTATATGAGTATATTGCGATTTTCGGAATTTTCTTTGTGCTGCGTTTGAAGTGTTGGGCATGTCTGGGCCACATAGCTAATGTTTGCTGCTAATTACACGGTTGAAGACGACATTCTACAGCCGAGCAACGATTATTATGGACAAAGGACAACTTGCCCAAGATTCTGATGGAAGCTCAACAAATAGTAAGAGATCTTTATGCTGTTAATTCGTATTATGTTGAAAAATGTTAAACAATAATTCCGCCATTAATTTCGGCACGGTCTCGCTGTAACGCACGCGTATTGTCGTAGTAACGTTAATTTTAAAAATCTAACACAGCGGTTCGCATTAAAACTAATGTATCTTCATTTGCTGTCCAACTGTATTTTTTTGTCAAGTTTTATGATTAGTATTGATTAGATTAGGTGCCTCCCAAGATTTCTCCCGACATTTTGTTGGCAGCTTGGCTACTATTCTCATGTATCACACGATTTGTGCCGCTAAATATGCACATTTTCGAACAAACAATATATGTATTGTGTAATATAATGTAAAGACTGTCATCTGAAGAAGTTTGAGAAGGTTAGTGAAAAATTAAATATATTTTGCTGGTTTATTTTGTTATCGCTATTGTTGGCTTTGAATCAAGCTGCGGTGTGGTTGGCTATTGTAGTAAGCTAATATAATGCTAAATTGTGTTTCCGCTGTAAACACTTAAAGAATCTGAAATATTGGCTGATTCACAAGATCTTTGTCTTCATTTGCTGTACGCTGTTATTTTTCATAAATGTATTAGGTAATTCACGTTGCTCTCTAGTTACTTCTACTTGCTACTCATCCCGGATCCAGGAGCACCCCGTCAGTAAAAAAAGCTGACTAGCATAGCCTAGCATAGCGTCACAAGTAAATACGCAATCTAAATATCATTAAATCACAAGTCAAAGACGACCAGATGAAAGAACAGATCTTGTGAATCCAGACCATCATTTCTGATTTTTAAAATGTTTTACAGGGAAGACACAATATGTAAAGTCTATTAAGCTAACCACGATAGCAAGAACGACACAACTTTTTTTTCCCAACATTTTTTTCCTGCAAGGGCAGCTATCACAATTTCGACCAAATAAAGGATAATTATAGGCCACTAACCAAGAGAAAGACTCATAAGATGACAGTCTGATAACGATATTTATTGTATAGCAATATGTTTTTGAAAAAATGTGCATATTTCAGGTATAACATCACAGTTCTATCATTGACAAGCTGCATCTAAAATCCAAGCGTCGGTGAAGCAGCCGCGAATAATTACAGAGGACCCAGACGGTCGAAGATTACACTATCTGGCAGTCCTACAAAACATTTGCTAAAGAAATAGGCACAGCAGTCACCCCAGCAGAAATGATGACAGACCAAATGCTGCTGTGCATCGCCAGACCAACACGCACGCGAAGAGTTCGCGTCGATACGGATTCTCGTCATAATCGTGCTTGGGCGTTTACACCAGGCGCATGAAACACAATCATACAGGCATTATGATTTATGCTGTGTGACGACCCAAAGATAGCAGGCCGGAAACAGCCAAGCAAGTTAACTATCCAGCAGCACAAGGTTACGCGGAGTCGTGAACAATACCAGCAAAAGAAATACTGAATAATGGGCTGTGAGAGCACGTACAGAAACCTTTGGGATGAGTTCGTTCGATCAAGAGGACTTGACAGTTCCGGCAAAGCGGCGGTGAACATCATGATTACACCAACATAAGGTTTGTTCGCAAAATGTGTGCATATTCGCAGCACAAATCGTTGCCGTTATCGCAATCGCTCGGATCTGTAGCGTAGTGCAACAGCCGGTCATATGGCATCGGCCGCGCGCCAAATCTGAGGAAAGGCACGGCGTTATACTAAGTCAATAAACTAGGAATCGTACACTTCCGACCAAAAAATAACGCGATTGGAGCAGCAAGGCATGACGAACGATGCGCATTAGTTATTAAGACTGCGAGAACCGTCTGATTTAGCGATTTATATTGTTAATGTAACGATTACTAAAGGAGACGAAATGAATACAGTTGCTGGCGTATATACAAGGCCGGAGGAACACTAGGTATGTCCGAAGATAATGGCGGGAGCAAATGCGTATTACATGTTTTCCCCCACCATAAAAGTACGGAAATAACATCATAGCAAGTGAAGCGTCGTGTACTTTGGACGAAGCCTTGCCAATCCAGAAATCTTGGCAAGGTTGTCTTGTCCAAAAGAATCGTGCTTGGGTAAGTAATCGTCCCATCTTCACAGTCAGGAAATTACGCATGCTAACAATAGCGGCCATGGATGGAAGCACAGCACATGCAACACCACGAATCCTCAAAAAGGCAAAACGCGAGTAGGAGAAAGTTCACGCGAGGAAAATCCAGCAATATACGCGCGATAGAACGATATACTACCGGTTTGAAAATAAATTCGTATGTCCACAAGTCGGGTGATGTCGAGTGAAACATACCTAGTAATTCGCAATTTAAATTACAGACGGATACATCTAAGGCGATAACTGAGCGTTCCAAACTTCATCCTGAGGTCTTGCTTCGCGTCATGCAACGACAAAAGAGAGGTCCCTGGTCGTCACCTTGGAGCTTATAAGCTCTGAGATCTACCGTAGACACTCCATTCCATGCTCCACTGGCTTCTTGCATCCAGGCAAGGCGGGCAGTTTCATTCGACCCAAGGATACATACGAGTTTTAAATGATCTGAGAACAGAGCCTCGTTTTCCAGACCTTCGCCAGTTCCTGTCATGATTTTGCTGCAGAACGAGTTCGTGTTCACCCACAGACATCAATTCAACGGTTTAGAAACTAGAGATTGTTTTCTACCAATAGTAAATAAATAAATGCATATTGTACGAGCAAGAATGAGTACGGAGTCATTTAATTTGGTGGAACGCTAAATGTCGAATGTTGAAACAGCACCCTCTGTAGTGACAAAAGGATAATGATTCTAGTTGTTTGGTGAGAGTTGTTGAGGTGGCTGCAATGTAAACATATTGACTACCGAAATATGCACTTTTCAAACACAAACACTATGCAAACAATAAATAGTTATCAGACTGTCATCTGATGAAGTTGTTTCTTGGTTAGTGACTATTTATTTCTTTATTTGGTCAAATTTGTGATAGCTACCTATGCAGGAAAGAAATGGTGGGGAAAAAAAAGTTGTGTCTTTTGCTATGGTGGTTAGCTAATAGAATACATATTGGTGTCTTCCCTGTAAACGATTTAAGAAATCAGAAATGATGGCTGGATTCAATGATGTGTATTTTCTTTGGTTCTTGGCACTTGTGATTTCAATGAACATTTATTATAATAATATCCTGTGGCCTTTAGGCCGAAGGCTACTGGCTAGTCAGCCTGTTTTTCGATGTCGGGGGGGTATTCCCGGCATGCAACGGGTTTGTAATACCTGTGATGATAAGTTTCATGACACGGTTAAATGCTCGCATTTAAATGATTGAGTTTATGATCTGATTAATACTTGGTTGATCAAGTTAGAAGTGACTGGTAAATGACCTGTGAAGAGATAGTGCGAGATGACTGGGCGATTACCGGGTGCGACGTGAACTCGTCAAGTAGCTCCCGGGGGCGGTCGCTACTCCCAGGTCGATACGGCATGTGCTAGAGGCAGCTGGGACACACCAGTCGCGCCGAAGGGAGGCGGCCGTAGGTCAGCAGCCGCGTGTACAGACCGGTCCATGACCCGGGCAGTAGACCAGCACAAGACCAGCCAGTTGAAAGACAGAGTCCAGTATGGTGGACACCCAGCAAACGCCCTAAACACAGAGACAGAACCCAGTTGTTGGGTTGGCTAAATTTGTGTGTTGATCTCCTCCAATAACTTACCTTTGCAGTGTTAGGTACTTGGTACTGATTACTTTTAATAAATATGCCCTTACGCAATACTTGTTTCGTCATATACGAGTGCACTGGAGTTATGTGACTGAGTTATGTGATTAAGTTAGTTTAGTGAAAAGGTCCATTCATCTTAAATTGACAATAAATGTTTTACCTTTAACCTGAGCAAAAGTCCTTGTGATGACATGGGCAAAAGTAATACAATCTCCGTAGTGCTGGAGTCGCCTTATAAGGTATGAGCGTGGACTATGGGGTCCAACCGTGCTTGGCAGAGATTCATTGCCGCGACTGTTGCAAGAGCACTGTATGGTGATAGAATGGATCGTGCTGCAACGAACGACGACAACGGGACCTGGTTAAGCTGATGACAGCTCCAACATGGACGAGGACGAAGAGAGCAGCGTGACAGATTGTTACAAAGGGACGAGTCCACTCGCGCTCTCGGGAAGCAGATTAGAGGTACGCCCTCCGAAGGGTATGCCTGGCTTCACGCAGCATCTCACATCGGCGCCATCTCCTTTCCCATCGCTCCTCCTTTCTGCCTCTCCTCTCCCCCTCCCTTTCTCCAGCTGCCTCTCCTCTCTTCTCGTCTCTATATCCTGCCTCTCCTCTCCGGGCTACGCGCTCGGTAACGGAACGCCATGACCACGGATATCGATGCGCAATGCAGCGAGTAAGAGGGCCACGATTAGTCGAAAGGGCATACAGACGTTCCTCAGAGGATCGCACTATCACCTCGCATCGTGCCATACGACAGCCGGAAACCACCATCGAATCATATCACGCCCCAAGTATGAAGTCTGAGCCTCGCGCAGTCACACAACCTGATCCTCTCCTACGATGTGACGAACGACTCCCATGTCTCCTACTCCACTAATCACCGCCCGACTCGCCACTGCGCCGGGCAGCTCCATTGCTTCGGCCTATCACCAGACGCCCATTCACGCCGATCCTCGGCGACACGCACAGCGCGTCGTCCTCCTACCTACATGCGACGACATGTCACGCTACCATCAACTACACCGTGCTGATCAGGCAGTGAGGCACGGACTGATAGTCGCTATTGGAACAGCGACGAGACGCTACTCACGAGTCACACATTACGAACGCAGCACGATCCTCCCTCTTCGCGACGCCGTGCTCTCGTTTCTTCTACCACTGCTCCCTCTCCAGAGCCCACTCCACTCCTGATATGAGAGGATATCGCGCACGATGCTCCCTCCCCTCTTTCTCCTCTCGCACTCTCCTCGATGTCCGATCTTCCTCTGCTTCCACGTCACCCCCCTCCCACCCCACCCTTGTATGCGTGTGCAAGTCATGTTCTCTACACCCCTCCTGCAGTCATGACACGGTCTACGATGGTGTTGGGTAGGACCGATTCCCCATTTGGTGCCCGCATGATGATAGAAAAGGCAAGACCGGAACCTCTCAGGCACGCAGACAGCAGAGAAAGCAGACAGACAGACCAGACAGACAAGACAGACAGCACAGACAGACAGACATTCAGACAGACAGACAGACAGGGACAGCACAGACAGACCCAGACAGACAGAACAGACAGACGAGACAGACAGACAGCAGCACAGGTATCAGACAGGGCACAAGACACGACAGGACAAGACAGACAGACAAACCAGGACAGACAAGAGCAGACAGACAGACAGTTACACAACCTCCCATATTTATGTAATGACTTTGGCTTCTTCTCAGACTGCATAGTGCCATGATTATGGTAATGCTCGGGATTAAATATTATCAAACCTGACCCTTCCTATTTCAAAATGCTTTTAATGGAGGAAAAACTGAAGGTAATTTGCAGGTGAGTGGAGGCATCTCAGTTTTTAACTGAAGAACTGGCTTTATTATTGCTGGGGCCTATTATGCAGATGATGACCCTTTGCGCATTCACACATACATACAGCTCACAGACAGACAGGAGGCACAGGGAAGCTGAGCGGTTGTAATTGCCCATAAATCCCCTGGTGTCCTCTCTGAGATTGGCTGCTTAGACAGAGACAGTCCTGGCATACTGATGTACCATAGCCACTGGTCACATACACACAGTGAATGAGAGGTCTCTGTGGATAACCCCTATTAGCAGCAGACAGCCCACCCCAAGAGACTGTTATACATAACTAAGCACTGACAATGATGAGAGAGCTCCACCACTTTGTTTCAAATTCATAAGCATCTTGTTTTCACTGGTCCCTTTAATCCTATTCACTCAGTTCAGATTTACAAGCCATGTTTTCACCCTCATGCAGATCAACACAAGCCCAAAAACATGTATGCACAAACCCACAAGACGGCACGCACACACACACACACACGCCTGCACGAACACACACACAAACACAGAATCTCTCTCTCCAAGTACTCACATCCTGAGGAGACGAGGCTGACGATGATGGAGGTGGATGTGGAGGAGCTCTGGACCAATACAGTGACCAGTATCCCCACCACCAGCCCTGCTACTGGGTTAGACAGCACCGCATTGTCTTTGAAGATGTCCCCCGCTACCTTACCTTCAGTCACACACATACAGGATGTACAGCTCTTAACACATCTCCTACATCAGGACAATAAACAGGGTTTCCACCTAGTTCAGAGTTAGMGTAAACACACAGTTTACAGTACCATATCATGAATCAGTTTGTACCAATAGTATCAGTTTAGTTMTGTCTAGTTATACAATAGTAATTGTCATCGACTCAACAGGTTTCAACAGGTTTTCACAGGTTTTCTCATCATAGTCATCAAAATGCACGAGTCAGTTAATCTGACAAAGCACATCCAGAGAGGACAGGACAGAGTGCAAAACATCCTAATTATAGTGAGACAGAAAATCCCTCATTACCAAATTAATCTCAGAGGGACAGTTGAGTGTAATCTACTCACCCCCAGCCAGCTGGAACGCTGAACTTAGTGTGTCTAATGAACAGACGAAGAAGAAGAGGAGGAGGAGGAGTAGAGGGATCTTGGAGCAGTTGATGAAGAATTCTCTGACTCTGTTGGGACTGAGCTCCATGTCAGGTTCTGCGGTGGCTGCTGATCAAAACAAGAGAAACAACCAGAGAACGAAAGAACAAGAAAGAAAAAGATGGAAAGAACAAATGCATTATTACAATGTTTCTTCCTGAAGAACAAACGAACATTTGTCCTAGTTTAGAAACAGTATCGCTTTGACAAGACAAGGCAACAACGTAATGACAAAATAAGCAACTTCTCTCCCCATTGTGACCTAATTTTTGTGTGTATGTACTGACATGTACTGTACGTATAAGAGATAGATGCACACACACACTCTTAACACACACTCTACACACATCCACACATTATTAATATTTAGTTGTATTGTTTCTTTATTTATTAATTGTGTACATTTGTGACTTTAGTTGTAGTTTTAGATATATACACATTATATACACTCAGTGGCCAGTTTATCACGAAAATGGATTGCTCGTAAAGACAGTGAGTCACGTAGCCGTGGCTTGCTATATAAAGCAGGCAGACAGGCATCGAGGCATTCAGTTACTGTTCGATTKAACGTTAGAATGGCCAAACGAGTGACCTAAACGACTTTGAGCATGGTATAATCGTTGGTGCCAGACACGCCAGATCGAGTATCTCAGAAACAGCTGCCCTGCTGGGCTTTTCAGAGGTTGAAGGAGAATGGCAAGAATCGTGCAAGCTAACAGGCAGGCCACAAACAKACAAATAACAGCGCAGTACAACAGTGGTGTGCAGAATGGCATCTCGGAACGCACAACTTGTCACGGATGGGCTATTGCAGCAGACGACCACACCGGGTTCCACTCCTATCAGCTGAAAACAAGCAGAAGCGGCTCCAGTGGGCACGTGATCACCAACACTAGACAATTGAGGAGAGAAAAAACCTATGCCAAGGCACATTGAAGCTGTTCTGGCAGGTCATGGTGGCCAACGCCCTATTAAGACACCTTATGTTGGTGTTTATTTTATTTTTGTAAGGTTCTGTATTTATTTTCTTAGTCAAACTTGTGTTCTGAACTTTTTGTTCATTGATTTCACCTGTGTTAGTTACTCACCTGGTCTCATCAGCTCCAGATTTAGTTCAGTTCATTCTGTTTGTGCCTTTGTGAGGTATTTTTCATCTTGACTCTACTAAGCCTTTTCCTAGATCGTTTGTGAGAACCTAGTTTTGATTCACCTGCCTGTTTGCCTACCTGTGTATGACCATTGCCTGCCTGTGACCACGACTCCTGCCTTCTGCGAAGGCGAAATTAACACCTGCCACGCTCAGTGCGTGAATCTACACCTTTTTCTCCCTGAGTATTCATGACAATTTTGGCAGTTACCTGTAGCAGCAGGCAACACAGAGAATGGAACAGCTGGAAAGGGGAAACGGCTTGAGTCGTAGAAAATGTAATAAAACATTGCGGATAAAATTCGGATGATCACTTCACTGAGAGCTTGGCCGTTTCTAAAAGGACAAATTTGTGTGTTTTTGGAGCCTTTGTTCATGTTTTGCCGGGGCCCCCATAATGCACAAGGAGGATGAGGAAGTGATTTGCTGTTTGGGATAAGTTTCTCAAAAACATGTGAAATCACAAAAAAGGTGTCTTGACCCTTCTATAACATAACATTGACATAAATGTGTTTGTAAAAAAAGGAACATTTTCCTTTCATGTTTTAAATGCATGTAAATTGTAAAGTATTTTTGTCTGTAATGTATTATTCACTGTGTTGGACCCCAGGAAGACTAGCTGTCAGCTTTGGTGTGGGCCAMTTGGGATCCTAACAAAATAAAATAAAAAATGACTTACTAATAGGTTATCACAATGACTCTCCTCCACATTCACTACACAGTATCTCCTCTTGTAGGAGTGTTGATGTAAATATAGTATAATTGCATGCAGGRGTAAAATGTGTCTGAAACTTCAGAGTGCTGTACCTTGCTCTTTGGGGGGACTGTTCCCTTCCCTTTGTTTGGGGGAGGAGGTGGGTGAGGTTGGTTCATCCTCCTGGCTGTACCCCTCCAAGCTGCTGATGAGGTCCAGAGTGGACCCAAGGCCCGACTCCCTGTCCTCCTCCAGGAGATGTTTGGGACGCAGGGAAGCGGGAGTGCCATGGGTCCGTCCCCCTAAAACCACAGTTTATATTTCACTGAATTCAAACAATTAATTCTGAATTTGAGGTTGAAGATAAAGTCAGAGTTGTATTTATTGACAAAGTGCCTTGAATTCTCTGGGCACACTTTTTGATATGATAAAATATCACTCTTGGAATTTACCGTTGTAGTTGATCATAGGTTCCACGCTGGATGAAATTATTGTGATTAGACGAGAGGACATGATGACTTCACTGTATAGGGCTGTAGAGAAAYAGTATTATATTATATTTGACCATTTGAAATAAATGAAAATGAAACACCCAGCAACAAAAATACACAGTACCAGTCAAAAGTTTGGACACACCTACTCATTCAAGGGTTTTTCTTTATTTTTACTATTTTATACATTGTTGAACAATAGTGAAGACATATGAAAAAACACATATGGAATCATGTAGTAACCAAAAAAGTGTTAAACAAATCAAAATATATTTTATAGTTGAGATTCTTCAAAGTAGCAACCCTTTGCATTGATGACAGCTTTGCACACTCTTGGCATTCTCTCAACCAGCTTCACCTGGAAGGCTTTACCAACAGTCTTGAAGGAGTTTCCACATATGCTGAGCACTTGTTGGCTGCTTTTCCTTCACTCTGTGGTCAAACTCATCTCAAATCATCTCAATTGGGTTGAGATTGGGTGATTGTGAAGGCCAGGACATCTGTTGCAGCACCCCATCACTCTCCTTCTTGGTCAAATAGCCTTTACACAGCCTGGAGGTGTATTGAGTCATTGTCCTGTTGAAAAACAAATGATAGTCCCACTAAGCGCAAACCAGATGGGATGGCATATCGCTGCAGAATGCTGTGGTAGCCATGTTGGTTAAGTGTGCCTTGAATTCTAAATAAATCACTGGCAGTGTCACCAGCAAAGCACCCCCACACCATCACACCTCTTCCTCCATGCTTCACGGTTGGAACCACACATGCAGAGATATCCGTTCACCTACTCTGCATATCATAAAGACACGGCGGTTGGAACCAAAAATCTCACATTTTGACTCATCACACCAAAGACATATTTCCACCAGTCTCATGTCCGTTGCTCGTGTTTCTTGGCCCAAGCAAGTCTCTTCTTATTATTTGTGTCCTTTAATAGTGGTTTCTTTGCAGCAATTCGACCATGGAGGCCTGATTCACACAGTCTCCTCTGAACAGTTGAGGTTGAGATGTGTCTGTTACTTGAACTCGGTGAAGCATTTATTTGTGCTGCAATTTCTGAGGCATGTAACTCTCATGAACATATCCTCTGCCTCAAAGGTAACTCTGGGTAGTCCTTTCAAGTCCTTTCGAGTCTTAAAGTAATGATGGACTGTCRTTTCTCTTTGCTTATTTGAGCTGTTCTTGCCATAATATGGACTTGGTCTTTTGCCAAATCRGGCTATCTCCTGTATACAACCCCTACCTTGTCACAACACAACTGATTGGCTCAAACACATTAAGAAGGAAATAAATCCCACAACTTAACTTTTAACAAGGCACACCTGCATGCCAGGTGACTACCTCATGAAGCTGGTTGAAAGAATGCTAAGAGTGTGCAAAGCTGTCACCAAGGCAAAGGGTGGCTACTTTGGAGAATCTAACATTTAAAATACATTTTGATTTATTTAACAGTTTTTTGGTTATTACATGATTCCATATGTGACATTTTATAGTTTTGATGTCTTYACTGCTATTCTACAATGTAGAAAATAGTAAAAATTAAGAAACCCCTGGAATGAGTAGGTATGTCTAAACTTTTGACTGGTACTGTATACCAACAACTGTCTATAGCCATTGTGGTCCTCTTTTGTAGGCAAGGGTAGCACGGCAAAAATAATTGACATGGGCGCTATTTGCCATACATTCAATTCGAACTCAAGATGGGAGCAGTTTAAAACTTCTTAAGACTAGGGGGCGACATTTTCACTTTTGGATGAMTTGGTGCCCAAATTAAACGGCCTCGTACTCTGTCCTAGATCATATGATATGCATAGTATTATTACTATTGGATAGAAAACACTCTGAAGTTTYTAAAACTGTTTGAATTATATCTGTGAGTAAAACAGAACTCATATGGCAGGCAAACTTCAAAACAGGAAGTGAAAATTCTGAAATGGGTCACTGTGAAAGGCATCACCTATTCAAKTGCCTTATATTTATGGATCTGTATTCACTTCATACGCCTTCCACTAGATGTCAACAGGCAGTAGAACGTGGAATGAAGCGTCTAGCCTGATGTGGGACCGAATGAGAGCCTTTGGAGTGACAGGTCAGGCATATTGCCAGTTCTTGGTCACGCACATTGGGAATGTCATGTCCTTGTCTGCAATGCGTTAGATAGACATGAAGAAATGCTCCGTCTGGGACGTTATTGGATATATATGAGAAAAACATCCTGAAGATTGATTCTCAACTGAGTTTGACCAGTTTATTTGATTTGTAATATCACTTTTTGAAGTTTTCGTTCATTAGCGTAAAGTTCTATGGACACGTGAACTACACATGCTAGCCAAAGTTGCTAATTCGACAGAAGTAATGGACATTATAAAACAAAAAAAAATGTTGATTTATTGATGGAACTAGGATTCCTGGCACTGCATTCTGATGAAAGATCATTAAAGGTAAGGGAATATTTATGATGTAATTTTGTATTTCTGTTGACTCCAACATGGAGGAGAATGCTGAGCGCTGTCTCAGATTATTGCATGCTGTGCTTTTTACTAAAGTGATTTTTTAAAAACACAGGGCTGTTAAGAACAGTGTATCTTTAATTATATGTTACAACATGTATTTTCATCAAAGTTTATGATGAGTATTTCTGTATTTCACGTGCTCACTGTAATTATTCTGGCTATTTTTGAGCATTCTGAACATGGCGCCAATGTAAAACCACGATTTGTGGCTATAAATATGCACATAATCGAAAAAAAACATAAATGTATTGTATAACATGATGTCATATGACTGTCATCTGATGAAGTTGTTCAAAGGTTAGTGATAAATTTATCTCTATTTGTGGGTTTTGTGAAAGCTATCTTTGCTGTGAAAAAATGGCTGTGTTTTTTGGGATATGTTGGTGAGCTAACATAAATATATGTTGTGTTTTCGCTGTAAAACATTTTAAAAATCGGACATGTTGACTGGATTCACAAGATGTTTATCTTTCATTTGTGTATTGGACTTGTGATTTCATGAAATTATTTATATTATATCCCTGTGGCGCTAGGCTAGGCTATGCTAGTCAGCGTTTCTGATGACAGTTATCCCGGATCCGGGATGGTGGTCCAGAGAGGTTTTAATAAAGAAACAAAAAGGCCAAAACCTCTGTAAGTCCTTCATTTATTGTGAATATGCCAATTCTAGTCACGAGCTATAAGATGAAAAAAGTCAACACTAGCTTTAATTCCAAGGTTGAGACATTAGACTGCCAATACCTACATATCAGATAGACATGGAACAGGGACAAACACTGCCCTTACCTTCGTAACCCTCTCTGCTTTCACTGTGTTCATCCTTTCACCAGCTAGCTAAAGAGAAGGTGCGATAGCAGCCAATTAAATGTGAACAAAGGCAGGCTACATTGTATTAACTGACAGCAGCCTTGATGTAAAGGGTCAACAGTCCTCTGCTCTCTGGCAGTACTCAGATAAACTTGTCTTGTAGACATCATCCCTACCAGTAAAGGCCTTGTTAGATGAAGATAACACCTCTGTCCTCAGAAACATCACTCCTCTCAAGAACATCACTCTCCTTAGAAACATCAACTGTCCTCAGAAACATCTCTGTTCTTAGAAACATCACTCCTCAGAAACATCTCTTTCCTAAGTTTCCCCTCTAAATTTCCTGTGCTTACGGTCGTCAGACTGCCGGCCGACACTTTCTACGGAAATCAGACTCCCTTCCTTCAAAGTTGTCTTGTTCTCTCTGTAGGGGAAAGCTTTTTTCATGTCTAAACTGTCGCTTAGAGGTTTTCAGATCGGGGACACCTGCAGAGTTGTTACCTCTAATGTGTTCTTAAAAGCCTAGAACCTTTTCTGTGACTGAGTTGAGTAATTATTTTAGAGTGACGGTAGCACTCAGATGTTCTGTTCCATCTTGCTGGTTGAGCTGTTTTCTGAGTGTGTGAGGAATCCAGGCACCAACAGAGTTACAGCAGGCTAATATATAAATCTACAGAAWGAAGTGAGTGCAACTCTGAATTCCTTTATGTGAGTGTSAGTGTGTGCGTCTGTGATCGTGTGCGCGTGTTTGCGCGTCTGCGGGTGTGTGTGTCCGTGTGTGCCTTCTAATTCTACCTACATGATGTACCTCTCCAAGATGAGAATTATTGCTATCCTCCCCTGTTATTGGTAATGGTGAGAGATTAGCATGTCTTGGCATGCACATTATTGTAGAAGTGTTTCAAAACATATGATATTGTTATTTACGTTAAAAGTTACTCCAAAATGACAATACATTATTTATCATTCATTTCTATTCGGCAAAGAATCTTCTGAAACACAACCAAAACAAACTGCAAATGCATCCAACAAGTTTGCAAAGTCACAAGCTTGATGTAGTCATTTTGTGCTAGGAATATGGGTGTGTATATGCGTGCGCGTGTGTGCACGTGTGTAAGTGCGTGTGAGTATGTGCGATTGCCTTCTAATTCTATCTACACGGTGTACCTCTACAAAATGCGAAATATTGTGAGGGTTTCTTGAAGCACAGCAAATCCCTTGAATCAATTATTAATAGGATATAATTAAGCAAGCATCATGATGGATGGGAGCTCTCCAAAGACAAAGCAATATGTATTCATTGGAATGGAGTTATGCATTTACATTTGTCATTCAAAATTGAATCATTTATGCAACTCATGTAATGTCTTTTGTATAAAGGTTGAACAGCTTCGAAACACTGGGGTTGCATACATGGTAAAGTAATGTGATGATCATTATCCTTAGTTTGTAGACTTACCTTTGGGCTTATCATAAAATTATACCATCACATCACTACATAGACCTTATAAAGTAGATCTCACATCACTACATAGACCTTATAAAGTAGATCTCACATCACTACATAGACCTTATAAAGTAGATCCAGATTTATAAATTAGATCTCACATTGCTACATAGATCTTATAAAGTAGATCTCACATCACTACATAGATCCTTATAAAAAGTAGATCTCACATCACTACATAGACCTTATAAAGTAGATCTAGATCTTATAAATTAGATCTCACATCGCTACATAGATCTTATAAAWTAGATCTCACATCGCTACATAGATCTTATAAAGTAGGTCTCACATCACTACACAGATCTTTTAAAGTAGATTTTACATCACTACATAGATCTTATAAAGTAGATTTTATATCACTACATATATCTTATAGTAGATCTCACCTTGGTTTGTCCCTTAGCTTAATGTTCCTTTGATGAAGTGTGTCACCTAAAGTCACTCCCAAAGAAGAGACTCTTCATGAGGAAAATGAAGAACCAGTCGTATTATATACCAGCTGACTGAGTTTAACGTTTAAAAAGGGACACCACATGTCTTACTGATTAACTGGTCACATAATTGGGCCTCACACCATTAATCAATAACACCAATTGAGAACATTAATATCACATCACAAACTGAGGTATGCAGGATAGTGGCTGTTATGTTGTACCATTTTAGTTTATGTCATGGTTGAGCTGAGGTGGTTGTTCAATAGGGCATCATTTAATATAGACCCTCTGAGTGTAGATTAGAAACTGCATGGGAGGAGGATTTTTTCTATTTAATTAATAACTCAAATTATGTGCTTCTAAAAGCAGGGTAAATCTGACACCTAGTGGTGAGAGTGGAATATTCTAAAAGTTCTTCATTACGGACTGTCCGGTAATTCAAGGTGAGGTTTTCTCCACATTATGAATCTAGGATGCTTATTATGTATTTCTCATCAAACAGCACTGGTGACCTGAGAAGACTCTGTAGAATGAATGCTTTAATGTAATAAGATGTCTTACTGAAGATCTTCTGAACACACAGCAAGCGAGCGAGAGAGAAACGGAGAACATTCAGGGCCTCCCGTAAGTTCCCCGGGGTAAAGGCCTCCAGAGAGAGGGAGTTGTCGGATGTTAATTATTACTCTGTTCACAGAACTTTCATATCAGCAGTATTTTCACCCAGATCTTCTGAACCCAGGCCAGTAATAACCCCTGACAAACAAGAGAGAAACGGATTCAGTGTCTCCATTCCTCCTCAGGGGAGATGGGAAGGTCCCCCATGGAAGATACAGGTTCATGATATTTGTAGGTCTTCAGCTGGTATTGAAAAGAGATTAAGATGGAGGTTAGCAGGTGGGAGAGAAATCCTGGATTTTAGCATCACACACAAACCCGTGATAGAGGCAGTCTGGCACAGGTCCAGGATCACCAGGTAAATCCTGGGTAATGTTGCTAATTCAGGCCAACTGTGCCAGCGCCAGGGCATTGTCTCTGCTGCCCAGCGTGGCACGGGGAGAAACAACACAGAGCACTAATAGCCAGCCATAACACATGCCAGCCAAACTACTGCTACCTTCAAACATGCCAGTGTAACACTGAAAACAGTACCAAGAGAACAGTGAAACATGCCAATTGACATTGCAACAACTTAAGGTAAAATGAAAACATGACAACTTGATTAAAATGAAGGATGCGTCATATACTGTACACCTAGTGTGGAGGTACAGAAATGACCCATGTTGTGGAAGTACATTGGAGTCTGTCATAGTTGAAGTGTACCTATGATGAAAATTACAGGCCTCTCTCATCTTTTTAAGTGGGAGAACTTGCACAATTGGTGGCTGACTAAATACTTTTTTTGCCCCACTGTAAATGAATGGTAAATACTGTAGGGTCATTTTGGAGTCACTTTTATTGTAAATAAGAATGTTTCTAAACACTTCTACATTAATGTGCATGCGACCATGATTTTGGATAATCCTGAATTAACCATGAATAATAATGCATGAGCAAGTTAGAGCGTCAAAGATCATACCCAAGACATGCTAACCTCCCCTGTTATTGGTAAAAGGTACTCCAAAATGATAACATTATTTACCATTGATTTATATGGGGGGAAAAACTCAGAAATAACCTGCAAATGCATCCAACAAGTTTGTCAAGTCACAAACTTGATGTTGTCATTGCATGCAAGGAATATGGGAACAAATACTCAACTTTGGACTACTTTTTTAATGAGAATGTTTAAGGGTGTCAATTTTGACACCTACCTTTGAAAAAAAATATTTTTAAATAAAATCCCTTTCTCTGAGCAATTGTATTGGTACTCTTTCCATGAGAGACTGACTTGGTGAAATTAGTCTGAAAAGGGGATAATCCGTCATACTGGTGACCTTGCAATCACTGGAAAATAAACTGTATGAGCTCCGTTCGAGACTATCCTACCAATGGGACATTAAAAACTGTAATATCTTATGTTTCACTGAGTTGTGGCTGAACGATGACATGGATAATATACACAGTTGGCTGGGTCTTCCGTGCGTCGGCAACACAGAACAGCTACATCCGGTAAGACAAGGGGTGGTGGTCTGTGTCAATTTGTCAACAACAGCTGGTGCGTGATCTCTAATATTAAGGAAGTCTCGAGGTTTTGCTCACCTGAGGTAGAGTACCAAATGATAAGCTGCAGACCATACTATTTACCAAGAGAGTTGAACTATATTTTCTGTAGCTCTCCATTTACCACCATAAACCAATTCAGGCACTAAGACCACACTCAACAAGCTGTAAAAGGTCGTAAGCAAACAAGAGAATGCTCACCCAGAAGCAGCATTACAAAGTGAAACCCAGACGYGAGCTGCCCAGTGAGCCTACGCAAGCCTACCAGAGGAGGTAAATGCCTTCTATGCTTGCTTCGAGGCAAGCAACACTGAACCATGCATGAGAGCACTAGCTGTTCTGGACAACTGTGTGATCATGCTCTCTATGTCCGATGTGCGTAAGAACTTTAACATTCACAAGGCCAGAGGGTCAGATGGATTACCAGGACGCGTACTCAAAGCATGTGCTGACCAACTGACGAGTGTCTTGACTGACATTTTCAACCGCTCCCTGACCGAGTCTATAATACCTACATGTCTCAAGCAGACCACCACAGTCCCTGTGCCCAAGAACTCCAAAGTAACCTACCTAAATGACTACCGCCCCCGTAGCACTCACATCTGTAGCCATGAAGTGCTTTGAAAAGGCTGGTCATGGCTCACATCAACACCATCCTCCCAGAAACCCACTACAATTTGCATACCTCCCAAACAGATCCACAGATGACCCAATCTCCATTGCACTCCACACTGCCCTTTCCCACGTGGACAAGAGGAACACGTATTGTGAGAATGATGTTTGTTGACTACAGTGCAGCTTTCAACACCATAGTGCCCTCAAAGTGCAGCACTAAGCTAAGGACCTTGGGACTAAACATCTCCCTCTGCAACTGGATCCTGGACTTYCTGATGGGCCGCCCACAGGTGGTGAGGGTGGGCAACAACACATCCGCCACGCTGATGCACCATTGATAGCATCCTGGCTGGTTGCATCACCGCTTGGTATGGCAACTGCTCAGCATCTGACCACAAGGCGTTACAGTGGGTAGTGCGTACAGCCCAGTACATCACTGGGGCCAAGCTTCCTGCCATCCAGGACCTCTATACCAGGCGATGTCAGAGGAATGCCCTAAAAATTGTCAAAGACTCCAGCCACCTTAGTCAAAGACATTCTCTCTTCTACTGCACGGCCAGCGGTACTGGATTGCCAACTCTATGTCCAAAAGGCTCCTTAACAGCTTCTACCCCCAAGCCATTAGACTGCTAAACAGTTAATCAAATGGCTAACCAGACTATTTGCATTGACCCCCTTTTTACACTGCCGCTACTACTCGCTGTTAATTATCTACGCAGTCACTTTACCCCTACCTACATATTACCTTGACTAACCTGTACTTATGTACAGGGGCTTCTGGTACTTAAGGGATCATAGCTTTCACCTGGATTCAAATCCATTTGTCACATACAACAGGTGCAGACCTTACAGCGAAATGCTTACTTACAAGCCCTTAACCAACAATGCTTTATTTTTTTATAAAGAAAATAGATTTTAAATAACTGCAGTAAGAAAAGTAACAACAAAATGAGGCTATGTACAGGGGCTACTCAGTTGTGTTACTTTTCTTACTGCAGGTATTTATTGATTTTATATTTTCTTTTTAAAAAAAATCTGCAATGTTGGTTAAGGGCTTGTAAGTAAGTGTTTCACTGTAAKGTCTGCTGCACCTGTTGTATTCGACGCATGTGACAAATAAAATTGGATTTGAATCCAGGTGAAAGCTATGATCCTTTATTGATATCACTTGTTAAATCCACTTCAAATTAGTTTAGACGAAGGGGTGGAAACAGGTTAATTTATTTTCTTTAGCTTTGAGACAATTGCAACATGGATTGTGTGTGTGTTCCATTCAAAGGGTGAATGGGCAAGACAAAACATGTACGCGTCTYTGAACTCGGTATGGTAGTAGGCATCAGGCGCACCGGTTTGCATTAAGAATTGCAACACTGCTGGGTTTTTCCACACTCAGTTTGCCAACACAACGGTGGGAAGCATTGGAGTCAACATGGGCCAGCATCCTTGTGGAACGCTTTCGAGACCTTGTAGAGTCCATGCCCCAGCTGTTCTGAGGGCAAGTGTAGTCATTATTGCTAATCTTTATCAAGGGCGTCAATTTCAGACCCCACTGTACGTAACCAAACACAGCGCTGAGCCTAATGAATCACTTTTCCCCAGCCCAACTTGGTTCACAAGGAGAGGGACAATGTTGACAAACACTTTTTCTTGCTTAACTCCGAAAATGTCATAGTTCCTACTTATAATCACACCAACAATTAAATGTTTTATCTTCAGTATTTTGATCAGGTCTAAGGGAAGAGACAGGTCCACTCAACGGGATTGCTTTATTGTGAAGAATACACATTCAGTTTGGTAGATACAGAACCATCATGGGTATCCCTGTCACATGTGTGTTTCTCTAATTACTCACCAACTCAGTGTTTGCTTTAAAGTAAATGTGGAAAGGCAAGTGACTAAGCATGCATGCATGTATAAATAATGAGCAGATGGAAGGCTCATGGCCCGATATTCCTGCAGGGCCAAGCAGTCGTCCTCTACAGAGGAGCTGAAGTGACGTCTCAGAACCTTCTGGGCCCTCCTAAAATGGGCACACAGTTTGGGACGTCACGGAATAAAGTACCACACACTTAATTCATCTTGAATTAGTGACTATTGATTCTGGTAATGCTGTTAGTAAATAAGGATTCCAAACCACACACCTTGACTTTGTCCAGGTCCGGCCCACCTGGAAGGGATCTCTGTGGAAAAATAGAGAATAGGCTAGAGATGTGTCAGGGAGAAGGAGGGAGGGCTGAGGCAGGATGGGAGGTTGCTCACCCCCTTGGTGGGCTGGATCTCGTCACTGAATATGGACCGGTTCTTCAACTGTTTCTGGGGGGGGGGGGGGGACTGGATAGACGGATCATAAAACAGGGAGAGTGGCTCAAATCAGAATCACACCAGTCAATAAAGCCTGGAGGCAACAGTACAGCCAAGTGCTGAATGAAACAGGATTTCTGTGGCATGTTCAAATGCCAGCCAGGAGTTACGATGATACAGCTGGAACTCACTTCTTTGATCTTCTGCTCCATGGCCGTTAGGTCCACAATTATAACAAATCTAGGGTTGGCTGTACACAAATGATTTAACTCCTGTGGCCAATCTGAGGAGGATAAGAGGATTAGCTCGTTAGTTCATATATGTCAAAGTCCACCAAGTGGCAACACTCCCCAAGGGAGAGTATTCAAATCAAATGGTATTTGGTCACAGGCACCAACCTTGCAGCGAAATGCTTACTCACAAGCCTTACACCAACAAGGCAATTAAGAAAAATAAGTTAAACATTTATCATCAAGAGAGCTGGTACTCGCTTCACTGAAAAAAAGAAGAGCAGCAGTAAAATAACAGTAGCGAGTCTATATACAGGGGGTACCAGTACAGAGTCAATGTGCGGGGGCACAGGTTAGTCAAGGTAATATGTACATGTAGGTAGAGTTAACCTGACTATGCATAGATAACAAAACAGGGAGTAGCAGCAGCGTAAAGGAGGGTGGGGACATTGGAAATAGTCTGGGTAGCCATTTGATTAGATATTCACTTGTGGCTTTAAGCTGTTTAGAAGCCTCTTGTAGGTAGACTTGGCACTCCAGTACTGCTTGCCATGTGGTAGCAGAGAGAACAGTCTGACTAGGGTGGCTGGAGTCTTTGACCAGTTTTAGGGCCTTCCTGACACCGCCTGGTATATAGGTCCTGGATGCCAGGAAGCTTGACCCCGGCGATGTCCTGGGCAGTACGCACTACCCGCTGTAGTGCCTTGCGGTCAGATGCCGAGCAGTTGCCATACCAGGCAGTGATGCAACCAGTCAGGATGCTCTCGATGGTGCAGCTTTGAGGATCTGAGGACCCATGCCAAATCTTTTCAGTCTCTTGAGGGGAATAGGCTTTGTCATGCCGTCTTCACAACTGTCTTTGGGCCATGATAGTTTATTGGTGATGTGAACACCAAGGAACTTGAAGCTTTCAACCTGCTCCACTACAGCCCTGTCGATGAGAATGGGGGCATGCTCGGTCCTCCTTTTCCTGTAGTCCACAATCATCTTTGTCTCGATCACGCTGAGGGAGAGGTTGTTATCCTGGCACCACTCCTCCCTATWGGAGGCCAGAGTCTAGGCCTGCGAATGGTGTCTTTCAATCATGCTGTGGTAGCGTGACAAGCGATTGAGCCTGCGTAGGTACCCTGTGAATGAGGAGGGTTTATAATCCAACTTCCTGCAGGCTTCAGCCCTGTCTCCAACCATCTCATTAACTATGGATGACAGGTGGAATAAATTGACTCATTACCATGACGTGATTGTGGCTAATATTTGACCACAGGTACCATTCCATTTCCATGAAGCATCTAACCATTCATCTGGTCAACAACAAAAAAAAGTATCCCTAGCCCAGCGATAGATTAACACTTTTTTCAAAGAGCTGACCCCCAACACCAGCTTGAACTGTTAGTATACCCTTACAAACACAGGGGCCACAATTCCCACAAAACATTGATTCACACTACAGTTGATGCCTCATTACTCTTAAAAGGAGCAATGTATAGCAACATCATACACTGAATGTATAGTACATGATATTGCAACATTGTATTGAATGGATAATGCATMWTACTGTAACATTGTATTGCAACAAAGAGTTACTGGCATGAGCACCTCTCCCTCAGCAGGTGGATGGAGTGTTATGGTAGTCTGTCAGTGAGGCAATTGAGCTAGATGTTGATTTCAGGCCTGACTGGACTCTTTCCTCCATTCCAGAATCCCTTGTTTTGTATAGCACTTCTACAACAAGGACCTGTAGAATAAAGTTGCACTGACTCAGAAAACACTGCCTATCGATTAGTCCACATGACTGACTCAATAACAGCCAAGGTGACAGATCCAAATAGGACACTTAGATGTGTTTACTATCCACACWGCATCATTGGCACACAAACACAGCAAGAGGAATGTCCCCTTAGACTTCAGTAAGGTTGGCAAAAAACACCCTGGCTGCAACTCAAGTCTCTTCCCCCCCCATCCCAGTTTCATCCCTCCACCATGAGACAGAAAAGGGTAGCTAGGTTTCCATCCAATTGGCGACAGATTCATGCAAATATTCTAAAATCTGCTGCATTTTCCCAGGGGGTAGCTGTAACGTACCATAGAAAATGTTTTCATTTGTGGATTTCCATCAAATTTATGAAATGTTACGAATTCTAAAGTTAGCTAGGTAGCTAACATTCCTTAGGTGGATAACATTAGCTAGGCTAGAGATTAGGGGKTTAAGGTCAGGGTTAGCTAACATGCTAAGTTGCAAAGTTGYTAATTAACTAAAATGCTAAAGATGTCCATGAAATTCAAACACGCGTTATAAGCCCGATCATCCTACTTCCACAATTAAGTAACCTTCYGTTTTTTGTAACCACACCAAAATGTATCATATTCTAATTTGAATATCTTGGATTTACATTTTCTACGTTAAGTTTAGTCTGAGACCAGACTGACCGATGGCCTTTCTAGCAAAATGATTTAAAATAAAATCAGTACGTGATGACGTAGCACACACATTTACTTCTGCCACGTAGGTTTTCATGTACCGAATAAAAATCAAAAGTTCAATGTGTTTCTATTATATTTGACTCTACCGATAGTGGTGACAATAAAAGACAATTTATGCTTGATCCAAAAATGTGGTCTGGGCCTTCGTATGGAAGGGGTGACAATTGCRGAGCCTCTGGAGGAATGCAGAGGCCAAAATGAGCACCATCGTGTGCCTCCGAAATTTTGTGACAATGCTGAGGGCTCCGTATTGACATGATTGGTTAACGATAGGTGGGAGGGGGGGTCCTGTATAAACAAACTCACTTCCTTGGCAACAGCTCTGCTCAAAAGCTCTGCAAAGCACAAGTAGTATGAATGCCCTGACTTCTGCAGAGGCTGTATCACCGTAACTGCAGATGCTGGATTGACCATGCGGCACCTGCCCGCACAGCATCTGTTGGCTCAAGTCTGTGCCAAGGCCAGAGTAGGCACATTTGCTATTTAAACACAACAGTTATAGCCACTGCATGGTCAAATCTACAGTCCGCATTCACCACCTGCTGTTCTGAGTGAAGACATCATTAATCTGCAGTTCTGAGTGATGACAACCTGCCATCCACTCTTACACAGATATGACCTGATATTTACCTGCCGTCCACTCTTACACAGATATGACCTGATATTTACCTGCCGTCCACTCTTACACAGATATGACCTGATATTTACCTGCCATCCACTCTTACACAGATATGACCTGATATTTACCTCAGTATTGAGTGCACTTATTCCCACAACCACTGAAATAATCATATGGTCTTTTCAAACTCAGTTGATCCCCCCCTCCCCCAAAAAAAGGACATTTAACACCCCTCCTCCACAAAGTAGTGACCTGTCAGAGGCACATTATCACTTGAGACAACCTATTGGGTGTAATTTAGCTACAGCAGCAGAGTATTAGAGTGGGTAGAAAACCCCACAGTTCTGTCACTCAGGTGGTTCCAAACACCTATTAGGCATTTCCCCAATGTCAGTCAATTCATACCTAATAAATAAACTGACAAGCAGAAACGTGGAGGGCCGAGTGTCACCACCTAGCTAGCATCTGTGCTGGTGACAATTCTATCAGAGATGTGGGAATTGGAGATTCACAATTACAGCCTACGAACACAAACGAAGTCATGAGAATCACAACCACCCCACTGATTCCAAGGACGTGTCCTACACAGTACATGATCACTGTCCATCAGCTTTACTACACTCAGTTATATCCACCCTTTCTACGGATCCTGAAACAGTTAACACTACTGCCTCACTCTCCCTGGCATGGAGTCACAGCTCAGCCATAAACGGCTCACCTGATCCTGAAATCAGTTCCTTAGGTCGCCCCAATCGCCCTCATTTCAGTGTTACCATAGAACAGTCTCCATCCCCCACTGGCCAAGCACACGTCCTGCCACTGTGTTGAGCCTATAGCCATTAACTCACCAACTGTTTCTACAAGCACTTACTGTCTAATGGATGGGTCTAGTTTTACACAAGCCATGCATAGCCTAATGCCTGCCGGAACAATGAGTATCTCAGCACCCATTAAATTAAAATGATTGAGTTCAAAAGATTTAGGACAAATATGCCACACAACCTGATTTATATTCTACACATACATAGACCGGGATAATGTACATTACGTCAAATATGGAACACATTTGAACTACTGTGAATACCGTTTTCAAATGACAAAGCGCTCACACACTTCACTTACCTTGTCCCCTGCCTGTTTCTTTTGGCACTACCTGGATATTACATATGGGTCTGCATGAGATTAGACCAAATTGCATTGATAGCTGACAGCGTCAATTACAGCTAAGCATCATCCGAGAGCGAGATAAAACAGACAGAGGATGAGTACACGTAGAGCACAGATGACTGAACACGTCCAGAAATCGCCAGATGAAAAATGACAGATTGCAAACCATGGGGGGGGGATACTAACCTCTCCTTATTTCTTCTTCCCTTTTCCTCTCAGATAAGTGCTGGTGGGGCGATCACTTGTGTACTGCTTCCTCTGACAGTCACACCCGTCGCTGTCCATTCATAGTCCCACTGGCACACTAGGCATGTATGGATGCATACACACCCGCACTAGATGTGCATCCTCTGATCAGTCCGGTGTGTGTAATATAAAAAGGTGAAGACACTACTCCATTAACTTTTACATTTCTCGTACTGAAGTATTGTCTTTCTTTGACTGAACAAAAATGAATTGTGTAATAACTAATGCTTTCAAATCTATTTCACACTATTCCCGTCCAGAGACACAAGGGAAGTGGCTTTAGAGGGGCACCGTCAAGCAACACGTTTATGGAGATGAAGCCAAGCTGCGATTGGCTCCTAGACAGGTGACCAACCAATCGCAGCCCAAGTGGCATGTTAAATCCAGATGACGTGACTCAGATCAGAGAACTAAAATAGTGTGTAATTACGTTGGATGCTCGTAGTCTGTCCTTGAGACATTACACTGACAGACATGTGTAACCAGTCAGCTAGAGGTACATAGATCAATGATACCTGATTTATTAATGTGTAATGCATGGAAAGATAAGTTAATACTGAAGTTAGACCCTGAATAGCACTCTGATAACACAGACAGAAGGGTTGACCATCACAGAGGACCTGGCATTCAAAGGATTGACCATCACAGAGGACCTGGCATTCAAGGGATTGACCATCACAGAGGACCTGGCATTCAAGGGATTGACCATCACAGAGGACCTGGCATTCAAGGGATTGACCATCACAGAGGACCTAGCATTCAGGACCTAGCATTCAAAGTGCAAACACAGCAAATGATGTGCTCAAAAGTATTAAATGCCAGATAATTAAAATTTCACAAGAGAAGTGCTAAAATAAAACCAGTTAAATCTCAAATCAAAGAACATGTACTCAAAGTGCTTAGTTAAATATAAAAGTTAAACTTAGAGATGCAAGACCCTCGTGAATGAAGTCATTCCTTGATTCCAAAAGAACTGAATTCAGGGGAGGAATTGGAACCTATAACAGACTTGGCATTTCATTTTGTACAAAAGGTATGATAAGACATGTCTCTGAGCTTAGACAATCATAGGCAAAAGTGCTAGACTATTGCCCTCTTAATAGTTGGGGTCTTCATGTATACAGTTTGTTAAATTTTACACCAACTCCCCCCACACACGTTTCCTGTGAGCTTGGAACCTGATGAGTGACAGACTCCAGGCTCTGCTGCTCCAACAGGGGTGGGAGTGGGATGGTTCTCTGACTCAGTGTCTGTGGGGGCTCCATCCCCCTGTCACSTCTCCAGCCTCCCCCTGTTGAGTCTCCTGGTCGTGGACAGGGGGTTTCAGGAGGAACCGGGGCAGCTCCAGGTGTTCCTTGGTCAGCAGGCCTCTCTGGTCATCCACCCTACAGGCCTGGGCCCTGGACAACAGCTCTATCATCACTGAGAGACAGGAGGGAGGAGACATGGAGAAAGAGAAATACATTAAGTTTGTCTCAGACTAGGGCTAACGTGAGTCTTAAGAGTACAGGTACTAGGTAGTCTATGGCATTTAGTCCCATTACAGCTACTAGGTAGTCTATAGGGTTTAGTCCCATTAAAAGCTACTAGGTAGTCTATAGGGTTTATTCCTATTAAAAGCTACTAGGTAGTCTATAGGGTTTAGTCCAAGACAGGTGCAGTAAATAAGCCATGACCCCATGGTTCTGACTCGTACCCTCCATCTCATGGTTTTTCCTGACCCTGGGCTTGGCTCCGGGTCCGTCTGCCTGGGGAGACACGTGGACCTCTGGGCCTACTGGAGATCTACCGCTCTCCTGAAAAGGGTTTAGAACACCACACACATTTTACTTTAAGCTTTGGACTCCCAAACATCCTGGCTGTCAACAGTGCAGGACTCACCTGTGTGACTGGAGTTTGGCCACTGATCCTGGGACTGCTAACTGAAAAGACAACACAGCAGTAAGTCATAGATAGGCTACTGAACACATTATGGGGTTTGATATCTGGGAAAACCTGAGAGTCACATAGAAGAATCAAACATAAAAAGACACACCCAAGTAACTCACAGTAATGATTAGTCCTCAGGGAGTGACCACTTATCCAAAGTGAAGGCAGTTGTGGTTACTGAGTTTAAAAAGGTCTGGAACACCAGTTAGGATACACAACACCAGAACAAAGCCTGGTCCTGTCCACCATCGGGACAATGCACTAGTTAGCATGTGTGTGCTAATCTGTATGTATTCACCTTTGTCCAGCTGCAGCTTCTTATTGGCCAGTTTGAACACACTAGTGCTCATGCTCAGTGGCACATCACTCTCACTCTGCAATACAGGGATGTTTACACGTCACTCCCACTCTGCAAAACGGGATATGTTCACACAAACCTCACACTCAAAATCATATTTTCCCTAACCCATACCTTAACGCTAAACCCCCTAGAAATAGCATTTGACCTTAAGGGTATGAACAAAATGTACCCAGTTGGTCAAAYGTGTTTGTTTACTATTCATTGGTACTTCTCGTCCCCACAAGTACAGGTAAACACGTCCATACACACCCACCATGGTGACCCGGGCCTGGTGTGATGCGAGTTGGTGTTTCTGTAGTACCGCAGACAGGGCATCCTGCAGAGTCTTACTGGACTTCACCATGATGCCCACTGTCTTACCAGTGAACACCACCTCTAACCTGAAACACACACAAGCACAACAACACAGTAAACACACACAAGCACATCAACACAGTAAACACACACAAGCACAACACAGTAAACACACACAAGCACAACACAGTAAACACACACAAGCACAACACAGTAAACACACACAAGCACAACACAGTAAACACACACAAGCACAACACAGTAAACACACAAACACTGCGGGTCAGTAAGACAGAAAGAGGAAGTGACAGATGACTCACGCAAACGTCACCCTCAGCTCCAGGGAGACCTGCTGGTCCCTCAGTATTGAACAGTCCTGCTCCAGAGATAGGGGCTTCTATAGGAGGACATATGGGTAACTGTCATTTAGGATGTTGAGGTGAAGTGAGCATTGTTGACAACATTTAAACCTCTGGCTGGAAGACAATTCCCATTTTGGCTCACCCTGTCCTTGCCATGGAGGTAGATAATGATGTCTTTGAGGGGGAAGCCTCTCTTCTCACAGAGGCCAGACAGCATTTCTCTGAGGGGGAGGCCGGGCCATATGGGGGCCAGGGATGCACTGCCATCAGGCAGGTAGACACAGCAGTAACCTCCCTCCACACTACCGCAACCATCACCCTGCCCCTGGTCTGAGGGACCAGAGCGACCATTCTGGACAAGAGAAGTCAGGGAGAAAGGGGAGCAGATGGAGGAAAGGAAGTGAGGGAGAAAGGGGAGCAGTAGAGGTAGTGATGGAGAGAGGCGAACAGGAGGAGAGAAGAGTGAAGGAGAGGGGTGTAGTAGGAGGAGAGGGGGTGAGGAGTGAGGGAGAGGGGAGTACGAGGAGAGAAGGGAGGGTTGAGAATGAATGGTTATACTTAATCTTCCATGTCTATATTTGTTTAACTAATCTCCTCCCACATCCCAGATGACCAAGTATGATGAATTTACCTCTACACTGCTGTTGGACATCCGATAGTCCTTACGAGACACATTCACCTTAGTGTACGACCCGTCTACTGAGAGGGGAGMGGGTGACGGGGGAGGACAGAGAAACAGACAGAGGGTAAACAAACTAGAGAATATCACAGATAGAGTTAGACAAGAGATTTGTAGGTTTATGGCTGAGGGGAAGCCTACCTCCCAACGATCCCCTCTTCTCCCGCTGCTTATCCTTCTGCTGAACACAGGTTACAAGCTATTACACAACCACACTGATTACACACATCCAAATGAAATAATGGAAATGTCCCTCATTAACGGTCAAAACATTGCTTTCATAGTCATTGTTGAAGTTCATCCATCCCACCTTCTTGCGGTCATTGAGGGAGCAGCTAAAGGTGGCCATGTTCTCCCATGATCCTGTGCTGGTAGGTTCGGCGGGGATGCTGGGTAGTGGCCTGCCCTCCACACTGGCCAGGGTACACTTCTGGTAAAGAGGGGAGCGGACGAAGCGCCTGTAGCTGTCCATCTTCATCAACTTTAAAATCTGACCCAGGGAGGGAGGGACAAACAGACAGACACCAGTTACTGGCATGGCACTGGACTTTCCAAACTATTACACTAGAGTTGGTCATGAGTTTGAGTTGCTCTACATCGATCTCCTTCAAACAGAACTGAATTCCAAGCGTATAACATGCGCTAGCTAGCTGGTCTGTGTGAGCTGTGTATGCGGCAGGCAGATGGCAGCAGAGCTGACCTGTTTCTGGGCCTTGTCAAACATTTCAGCTGTAGGCTTCAGCAGGTCCTTCTCCTCCACGCGAGCCGTGTCGTCGATGTTCACAGCGTAGGGAGCGTGGTCAGACAGGTACGTCTGGAAGATGGCATGAGCCTCCTCACTTAACTATGGGAATAATACGAGTCCCAAGTGACACCCTATTCCCCATTTAGGGCCCTGGTCAAAAGTAGTGCACTATATAGGGAAATGCTTACTCAGCTGTGGTGCAAATAATAAGTGATCTGTTACCAGTGTGATCTTAAACCTCAAGTTTAAAAATTGTTAATTGTCTACCAGTCATACATCAGTCTAGCTCCACAATCTGGTCCAAACAGACACACATGCAACTCTCCTTCCTCAGTCCCTACTTCAACACATCTATTCAACTGTTACCATTTAGTTAAGAGAAGACAGAGGAATAAGCCCATACCTCTTTCATCCGGCTGGGTGGAATCTCCCGGAACTTCTCGCAGGCCTGATAGAACAGGATATTCTCCGCACTCACCTCTGACCTCAGGAAGGCCTGCGTGACAACATAGACCTGATGAACAGATGACCTACCATACAGCTCCCATCAGATCTTGTCAACAGATGACCTATTCACTAAATACAATTTAAAAAATGCCCATATGCGCCAAAATATTTAGCTGTACAACCTGGAATTGTATTTGTGAGTTATGATCAGGCGTCGCTGTACCGCTGCCATATCCCGCAGGCCCAGAGAGTAAATCAAATGCATCTATAGGTCTACGGCTAGCCAATCAGATACAGGCATCAGTCCGGTAAAATAAAAATCATTTCGATGTATGCTTACTCAGCTGTGGTGCAAATAATATAAGTGATCTGTTACCAGTGTGATCATAAACCTCAAGTTTAAAAATTGTTAATTGTCTGAGAAAAACATTGGCTATGCTTGAATTGCCCTGCCAATACGCAGGGATAATGCATTGGGCCTTTAGCCTACTGCACAACTGTTTTAAATAGGTTATTGTTTAATAGGCTTGCATTTGTTTTTAAATCTGAGCAGTAGATCTCAGCTAGCAGGTATTTTAACATTTTTTTTTACCCCTTTCTCTCCCCAATGATGAACTTGTTTCATCGCTGCAACTCCCCCAATGGGCTCAGGAGGTGAAAGTTGAGTCATGCGTTCCCCAAAACATGACCCGCCAAACCACACTTAAAACCCGCCCGCTTTACCCGGAAGCCAGCTGCACCAATGTGTCAGAGGAAACACCATTTAACTGATGATCGAAGTCAGCCTGCAGGTGCCCGGCCCACCACAAAGAGTCGCTAGAGCGCGATGAGCCAAGTAAAGCCCCCTCGAACAAACCCTCCCTTAACCCGAACGACACTGGTCCAATTGTCTGCCACCCTATGGGACTCCTGATCGGTTGTGACAGCCTGGGAACGAACTCAGGTCTGTAATTACCCCTTAAACACTGCAGTGCCTTAGGCCTCTTGAGTGACGCAACGGTCTAACATTTTAGCTTTTTAAAATAAACAACGTATTTTAAGGGTTATTAGGTTTCTAGAGCACAGCATGCTCTTCAGAATAAGCTAGAATTCACATAGGCTCAATCAACAAATAAAACCAATTCTAGTGCTCCTAAAAAACATATATATTTTTTTAAAGGCCTGCTGTATGACTCCTCCCGTTGCTTTACTCTGAGAAAAACATGTTTGCGTTTGCTGAGTGGCGAGAAAGCAATCATTCTTCTCAATTAATAGCAATGATTTCTGAAGGTGAGTGTGTGTGGCTCACCTTGAAGTAGCATACTCCCATGGGGTCTTCCAATAGCTTCTCGAAGCACACAGCCCAGCTGACGACACTGCTGGCCTGGGCATCTCCCCCTTGGGCCCCTGGCAGACTGGTACAACTGCCCGCACAGCCACGACCAGACATGTTCAGCTCTGAGAAATCACACACACACACTAATAAAAACCATACACACCCCGAAGCCTCAGGGTAGCAGACTGACACTACTTCCCGCACAGGCATGCTCATATTTGAGAAACAGCTCAGAGACAGACAGGCACAAACACACACAGGCTTACCGCCATCTGACACTGCCTGGCTCTGCAGAGACAAGTAAGGGGAAAGTGTGTCAGTCTCAGTCAAATACAATATCACATGATCCATCAATACAAAACACAGTTCCACAGACATTAAAATCTAAAGTCAGTAATGTAGAAGTGGAGACCAACTTCATGGAATAGAAACAGACCAACGCTATAGACCAGAATACCATTCAAAACAGGAAAAATCTTACAATCACTCAACCAGGCATTGACAATGAGAAATCTCAGGCAGTGAATGAAGTGAAAAACACACCAACGCAGCATCAGGAAGTGAGTGAAGAAAAATAGCTGCATGTCTTTGTTCTGACAGCTCTCCTCTACGTTAGAGCACTCAAGCAGGCAAGGCCCCAGCTCACACAGGAAGAGTGGATGTCACTGTACTGCTCTCATTCAGCTTTCAGGACAGAGAATGTTTGTTTTTCAGGTGCAGTGAAGCTTAGACTTCATGTTCTTTCCCAAAGAAAGGTGAAGTCGGGACAGGAATGTGCATGCTGTACTGAATGCAAACAAAAGACAAGCAGACATTCTACATTTCAGAGCACACCAGATGGACCTAAGCAATCCTACAGCCTCATGCATAAGGTGCATGCTAACTGCTAAGATGAGCAAACATAACTTTATGAGTCCACTAGGAGTGTGCTGGTTCTGGGKAGGTGTTCATAAAGCATCGAGTAGGAGTGCTGATCTAGGATCAGGTCCCCTCTGTCCATGTCTTGTTCATTAAGATACGAAGTTAACTAGTCCTAGATCAGCACTCGTACTCTGAGACGCTTTATAAATACGGTCTCTGATGAATGACAAGATCCTTGGAACTCACTGTGTTGTGTACAATAGTGATGACAATGATGCTGCAAATTATGACAAGATGTCCTTATGACAAGTCCTTCCATGAGACCATCATAAGCATGCATTTCTTTGAGCGTGGGCACTCCAATCACAGGTCACTTCTCGTATCCACCCGGACTCACTTAAGATGTCTCAACAGCCTCCTGAGGATATGAGTCATTTCCCTGACATCACCACCCAACACCCAGTGTTATGTGACTCAGTCATCAGTGATTGCGCCACAGAGGCAGAGGGACAACAGCACATGCCATAGAGATCGGATGTGATATCGCTGAGGAGGGCAATCTGTAAACAATGTCTGTATACTTTGTTTGACAGTGGCTTAGATGCCTRGTTGGTTTCACTAACAGCCAACATTGTCTTGTAGCAGCTTTGGTAAATCCCTGTCAAAGCTTTAGCGTTATTAAAGATTCAACGGAAAGACRATGTATCCCATTTCAGGCATTACACAGACAGGTCATTACAAACACTTTCACAGCTGTAACGTCGTCGGGATCGGTGTCCCTTCCACGGGACGGTTGAGCTAACGCGATTAGCATGAGGTTGTAAGTAACAAGAACATTTCCCAGGACATAGACATATCTGATATTGGCAGAAAGCTTAAATTCTTGTTAATCTAACTGCGATGTCCAATTTACAGTAACTATTACAGTGAAATAATACCATGCTATTGTTTGAGGAGAGTGCACAATTTTGAACATGAAAAGTTATTAAAACAAATAAGGCACATTTGGGCAGTCTCGATTCCAAATTTTGAACAGACATGCAATGGTTCATTGGATCAGGCTAAAACGTTGCACATAMACTGCTGCCATCTAGTGGCCAAAATCAAAAACTGCACCTGGGCTGGAATAATACATTATGGCCTCGCTCTTGCATTTCAAAGATTGTACAAAACAATACAAAAGAACGGTTGTTTTTTCTTTGTATTGTCTTTTACCAGATTGTGTTATATTCTACTACATTCCTTTCACATTTCCATAAACTTCAAAGTGTTTCCTTTCAAATGGTACCAATAATATGCATATCCTTGCTTCAGGGCCTGAGCTACAGGCAGTTAAACTTGGGTATGTCATTTTAGGCAAAAATTAAAAGGGGAAAAAAGGGGCTAAACCTTATGAGAAAAAAATAAAATCAAAATCGGCACAAACAAGAGTATGAAAGAGTTGCAGGAGTAAAATAAAAGGAATCAATCCTACGAGATTTGTGTCAAATGGATTTTGCACCCCTCATACACAGGAAATAGATGGCTGAAAAAGACAGATCCTGAGGTGGGTGGGGCATGCGCTTTGCCAATAGATCCTTAGGTGACCCAGAACAAACCTTGACTTGAGGCCAGCTCTAGATAGGGCAGTTTTTGAACATTGCAGATAGAATTTTGTTGAGTTGACTCCTACTGTACATGGCAGAGATGCAGGTCTGTTCACATKATATATGTCTATCTGAAAAGTATGTAACATTACACCTCACTGAATTCAACCCAAGTCTACAGAGAAACTGACAACTTACCATGTGACCAACACCAGGAACACCCAGAGTCTTTATGTTCTTAGACATGGCTGAAGTAACGGTGGGATTCCAAAATGATGATCACCCATTGAGGGTGTCACAGCAAAGTGAACCACCCTGCACTGACACACTTAGATCCTCCTCATTCAGGACTCCCTGTCATTTCCTGTCTGAAAGGGAAGAGTTGCTGTGGCAATGGGCCGCAAAAGGGGAAGCAGGGTTACAGTGATAAAACTGCTCTCGTCTTGGCTCTTGAGAAACTCTGATGTGGGTGGTGTGCTTGTGTTCCTGTCCTACTGTATTTCAGACTAGACAGTGTAGGCTATGAGACTTAACTCAGGTGAAAACTTGCCTGAGCAAATATAGCTACCGGATATAGCACCAACAGCGCATTATGAGAACAGGTTGTGAATCCAACCACAAGAGCTGTGACTCCGCTTCCCACCCCATTAGAGATAGCGTTGTCACCAGCCAGCCCTATAATTGCCAGTGGATAAAGGCACATCCAGTCAAATACTTTAAAAACATTCAATAGGCTACTCAAAGTAAATATTTCCGGAAGAAAAATTGTCWAATTTATTTCCAAAAATTCCAATGAGTTGTTTGAGTCTTTCTACAAWTAGGCATACCTTTATTTGAGTTGGTGGACAGGTATTGTTGTAGGTGTTCAGTTTCCCAAACTTGTACTGAGCAGTTCTCTTCGCCAGGCGAGAAAGACTTCGGCAGAGCCCACTGAAGGCCACCATCTTCCGGGTAAAAAGCTTTTGGGACTGAATTAAAATGTTTTTACATAGCACTACATGAGAGAAGTGTTTGATAAGAAAGCAGTTAAAAAGATAAACTACTGCTTGAAGAGTCTGCAAATATTGAAAAGGAAAGATGCATTTGAAGAAAACATACTATTTACAAACATAAGAATACCTGTTATAATTCAGACATAGGGCTATAGCCTACCTACATAAACTGTTTGGATCACCAATTTCGTTCACCTTGCCTCTCTCCAAGTCAAAGTTCAGGGCATGGTACTAGAAACACCTATGGATCAAATCTAAAAGCCAATGAAGTAGAGCCAATCAAGTGGAGCCAATCAAGTGGAGCCAATCAGGTGGAGCCATTCAAGTGGAGCCAATCAAGTGGAGCCAATCAAGTGGAGCCATTCAAGTGGAGCCAATCAAGTGGAGCYAATCAAGTGGAGYCATTCAAGTGGAGCCAATCAAGTGGAGCCATTCAAGTGGAGCCAATCAAGTGGAGCCAATCAAGTGGACCTTAAATGCATGTCCGGCGCGTGATCAAAATGAAGAAAAAGCCGCTCGTCTCTCTTATAGTAGACCTTTTCGTACTAGTGTGGGTTTTCGTGTAACAAACCAACGTTTACAGAACAGATTCTCTTTTTTTTTTTATGAGGCAGGATGTGGCCCTTCCACATTGCTGCTTTAGGGGACAGTGCTGTAATCTCTCAGGCCAATAGAATGCCATTCCATCAGCAGAGGAGAGCAGAGCAGAGGCTGTAACAGGAATATATGGGTCAGGGGACCTTTCCTTCTCCTGCCCAGACTAATAGGAATTGATTTATTTGAGCTCTCTGGGAGGAGAAACATGTGTTTATCCTCAGTTAGGCAGGCCTGAATAAATGACGACAAATCACTGCAAGTTTTAAATGGTAAAAGAGACCGAAAGGGGGAGAAATGTGATGGGTAACTGTATTTGTTTGATCAACAGCACTCTCTGGTGGCCACAGAGGAAGTGAATCTGAAGTCCAGAGAACAGACCTTTATGGCTTCAGAGCCAGACTGACAGGTAGTGAGGAGAGTTGAACTTCATATCCCATGATGCAGTGTACTTTTGTACTGTACTGCTCATAATTTTTTKAAATGTGCTGTCTGTGAAAAGGGCTCCTGATCCTTTGGAAGTCAACATGCAATTTGCATGGTTCAACTATAAAGTCAGCAATTAATTCTGATAAGAGGTGCATTGACATCAGTCTTTCATGAGTTATAGTGTGTGTGCATGTGCAAATATGTGTTGGAGGCAGACATGATGCCAAGTTATGAAATATTGTAGCCATGTCCAGGTTTGACCGCTGGCATTTTGTTCAAACCAACTCAATGGCCTTAGGGTGGACACTCTAACCACGAGGTTGGGAGTTCAATCCCTTGCTGAATCATACCAAAGGGTGTAAAAATGGAACCCGATGCGTCTCTGCTTGGCACTCCGCATTAAGGAGCTAGATTGAAGGTAAGGCCATGCGATAGACTAGAGTCCTGTCCAGCGGGTCCATCAAACTGCCTCATGCTACAGAAACAAAATATTTGCTCCTCGGGCAAGGCTACTTACTAAATGTGTTCTGAATCTTGTAAAACAGTCCAATAGCACCACCGACAGTCTTATCACTCCTTTCCATGAACATCAAACTCCAGGTGCCAAGCAGGGCACAAACATGCTCCGGTATTATCTGTATATYGCTTGTGTTACTGTCTGGTGCCGTGGGCTGTGGGTGGTGAGGTGATTTGCATTCATATCAGTGTTTATATCAGCCACAGTGTACAATAGCTTTCTGTAGAGACGCTCACTCACTCCTCGTCCAGGGAACTCCGTGCATGACCAGAGATCCAGCACAAGAGGTAACATATTTGATTCAATGTAATGATGTAGGCTAATGTATTTAATGATCCTATGAACAGGTTTTATTTTTAAAGTTTTTAGTAACATTTCTAGGTTTTTGACATTGAGAATGTCCTGAATTAAATATTGTTTGTGGGTTTCATTTACATTTGAACCCATTTCTATTTTGATTAACTTTTTGAATGAATAGAAACTGACTGACATCTCATCTTTGTCAGATGGTACTAATGAAGGCCAGGACAGGGACAGGCTTGTATTCACTTGCTAGCCTTCTCATGATCAGTAAGGAACAATCCCATTTCCCTTTTWAAAAAAATCCAGTTTAATATTACCTGGTGAATATTCTGGATTTATGTTAGTTACTATTGAAGCCTTCACTTTTTCCCCTTCTCTGTCTCCTGTGACCCAATCCTCTATATACACACACACCTCTCTCTTTCCCTTTATCCCTGCTGTCATTCTTCCATCCCTTTCCCTCTCTCCGCCTCAACCTTCTCTCTATATATTTCTCTGTAGGTAGTGTCTGTTCTACCTGTGTTCCCTTGATGTGTCTAAGGTGCAACKTAACCCACTCACCTGGAATATCTGCTATGGGATTACCAGACAAGGGTAACCATTCCACTTTATTACTCCATCCTAGGGTTGCAAAGGGAGGGCATATTACTGGTAACTTTAAGTCTACCATTAAACTGCCAGAATTTTACAAACTTTCTTAGGGGGGGGGGGGCTTTTTGGGTACTTCAGTTTATCACAGGTTTCTGTAATTATTTCTGGCCCTCTGTGTGGCCTTATTTGCCATGTGATAAGATCATTTTTAAATAAGAAATAGAATGACGAAACTGTAAAACCTTATCCTAAATATAMACCTTCAACTTAGTGAATACCATTGGTGTTTGATAAAGGGTTTCAGCATGAATATCCTTCTTTTTTTTTWAATGTATTTTACTATGTCAATATGTCTTTGTAGTAAATGTTTGTGTGCTAAATTGGTGGCAGTTGTGAAAAGTCAATAGGTCGAAGAGTTAAATGAAAATAATGCATWGTTGATAAGATGCTTTTTTCATTAATTAGGCTTTTGTCTTGAACCATATGGTCTATCCACTAGAAACTCATGGACAATATGGACACAGATATAAAATTCAATCCTATATATAAACATTTTTTAAACTTATTCAAGTATAAATTACAAATTTGAATAGATTGCCATAGATTACATGTTAATGACCTAAATTACTGAATGTTCCGGTAACTGTTAAATTACCGGTAGCTACTCCTTCCCCTGACCTTCAGACTTTTACATTAGACCATTACAGTATTCTAGCTTGTTGTATTTCTGTGTTAACTTGATCTTTCTTGAAAATCAGACAAAATCTATATTCAAAGCATCTATAGTCTTTCTTCCTCTCCATCCAACTCCCTCAGCCATCTGTGACACCCTGTGCTCAAACACTACCCAATGCTTCAATGCTACTGGTCAGTATTCATTTCATATACTCCCTACTGCCAATGGATAGTTGAGTTATCAATTTTTATATGGTGGTTGTTTGAAATGTTAGTGGAATGAGTGATTGTGTCATGGCATCAACTACACATACAGTGGGGAGAACAAGTATTTGAAACACTGCCGACTTTGCAGGTTTTCCTACTTACAAAGCATGTAGAGGTCTGTAATTTTTATCATAGGTACACTTCAACTGTGAGAGACGGAATCTAAAACAAAAATCCAGAAAATCACATTGTATGATTAAGTAATTCATTTGCATTTTATTGCTTGACATAAGTATTTGATACATCAGAAAAGCAGAACTTAATATTTGGTACAGAAACCTTTGTTTGCAATTACAGAGATCATAAGTTTCCTGTAGTTATTGACCAGGTTTGCACACACTGCAGCAGGGATTTTGGCCCACTCCTCCATACAGACCTTCTCCAGATCCTTCAGGTTTCGGGGCTGTCGCTGGGCAATACGGACTTTCAGCTCCCTCCAAAGATGTTCTATTGGGTTCAGGTCTGGAGACTGGCTAGGCCACTCCAGGACCTTGATGCTTCTTACGGAGCCCCTCCTTAGTTGCCCTGGCTGTGTGTTTCGGGTCATTGTCATGCTGGAGACCCAGCCACGACCCATCTTCAATGCTCTTACTGAGGGAAGGAGGTTGTTGGCCAAGATCTCGCGATACATGGCCCCATCCATCCTCCCCTCAATACGTGGCAGTCGTCCTGTCCCCTTTGCAGAAAAGCATCCCCAAAGAATGATGTTTCCACCTCCATGTTCATGGTTGGGATGGTGTTCTTGGGGTTGTACTCATCCTTCTTCCTCCAAACACGGCGAGTGGAGTTTAGACCAAAAAGCTCTATTTTTGTCTCATCAGACCACATGACCTTCTCCCATTCCTCCTCTGGATCATCCAGATGGTCATTGGCAAACTTCAGACGGGCTGGACATGCGCTGCAGGATTTTAATCCATGACGGCGTAGTGTGTTACTAATGGTTTTCTTTGAGACTGTGGTCCCAGCTCTCTTCAGGTCATTGACCAGGTCCTGTCGTGTAGTTCTGGGCTGATCCCTCACCTTCCTCATGATCGTTGATGCCCCAGAGGTGAGATCTTGCATGGAGCCCCAGACCGAGGGTGATTGACCGTCATCTTGAACTTCTTCCATTTTCTAATAATTGCGCCAACAGTTGTTGCCTTCTCACCCAGCTGCTTGCCTATTGTCCTGTAGCCCATCCCAGCCTTGTGCAGGTTCCAATTTTAACCCTGATGTCCTTACACAGCTCTCTGGTCTTGACCATTGTGGAGAGGTTGGAGGCTGTTTGATTGAGTGTGTGGACAGGTGTCTTTTATACAGGTAACGAGTTCAAACAGGTGCAGTTATACAGGTAATGAGTGGAGAACAGGAGGGCTTCTTAAAAGAAAAACTAACAGGTCTGGGAGAGCCGGAATTCTTACTGGTTGGTAGGTGATCAAATACTTATGTCATGCAATAAAATGCAATAAATTACTTAAAAATCATAATGTGATTTTTCTGGATTTTTGTTTTAGATTCCATCTCTCACAGTTGAAGTGTACCTATGATAAAACATTACAGACCTCTAATGCTTTGTAAGTAGGAAAACCTGCAAAGTCGGCAGTGTATCAAATACTTGTTCCCCCACTGTATATACATGCACACGTAGTGGCTTGCAAAAGTATCCACCACCCTTGGAATTTTTCCTATTTTGTTGCCTTACAACCTGGAATTAAAATAAACAAGAAATAAGAAAAAAACTGAAAATGTGCATAACTATTCACCCCCCCCCCCCCCCCCAAAGTCAATACTTTGTATAGCCACCTTTTGCAGCAATTACAGCTGTATGTCTCTCTAAGCTTGCACATCTAGCCACTGGGATTTTTGCCCATTCTTCAAGGCAAAACTGCTCCAGCTCCTTCAAGTTGGATGGGCTCCGCTGGTGTACAGCAATCTTTAAGTCATACCACAGATTCTCAATTGGATTGAGGTCTGGGCTTTGACTAGGCCATTCTAAGACATTTAAATGTTTCCCCTTAAACCACTCGAGTGTTGCTTTAGCAGTATGCTTAAGGTCATTGTCCTGCTGGAAGGTGAACCTCCATCCCAGTCTCAAATCTCAAAGACTGAAACAGGTTTCCCTCAAGGATTTCCCTGTATTTAGCACCATCCACCATTTCTTCAATTCTGACTAGTTTCCCAGTCCCTGCCAATGAAAAACATCCCCATAGCATGATGCTGCCACCCCCATGCTTCACTGTGGGGATGGTGTTCTTGGCGTGATGAGGTGTTGGGTTTGCGCCAGACATAGCGTTTTCCTTGATGGCCAAAAAGCTCMATTTTAGTCTCATCTGACCAGAGTACCTTCTTCCATATGTTTGGGGAGTCTCCCACATGCCTTTTGGCGAACAACAAAYGTTTTTGCTTATTTTTGTCTTTAAACAATGTCTTTCCTGGCCACTTCTGTAAAGCCCAGCTCTGTGGATTGTTAATAGTGACGTGGAAGGGTACTGTTAGTCATGTGAATTGTAAGCAAATTGTAGTTTAGAAACTGATCAAGACAATCAGAATAATTTCTTCAGGCAAGTTCCTGTGTCTCCACCACCATGCTGACTGAAGGAGTTCCTGTCTCCACCACCATGCTGTAAACCTCCAGTTCTGCCATCTGTAATACATTAGCAACAATATGATGGAGTTGAACATCTTTATTCAGACCCTTGGTTCAGAAGCTGGAACACACAGGTTGTGTATTTAAATGAGGCGTTGACTTACAGAGCAGACAAACACTCAAATTGTCTGGCGCCATTTATGGGTCACAACTGTCCATTCACTCAGATCCCAGACGTTCCTGAAGACATTGCTGCAATAAAATAMAGGATTTTGTTATGTATCCCTTTATACTTGTACCCGGCAACTTTTGCAAACTCGTTTCACGAAACTAGGTGTATGTCGCTGGTCACTACTTCACAGGAGAGCCGTTTGAAAGTAAATTTAAAAAAACATCTAAATGTGTTTTTTGGCAGAAATGCCATCTGGAAAATGTGAACTTCCATGTGCCTTAATAACAAACGTGTGCTATGTGTAAATACAAATGAAATTGTTAGATTAAGAGCCTAGTTGGTTTAGCGACAGAAAAAAAMCAGCAACCTTCCCGCTAGCCATGATTGGCTGAGATAATGAGTGGGCTGGACATGCCGAGAGATGAGTTCGGATTGGTCTGCCATATAGCTCACTTCTGTCTATTTGAGCTGGTCAGTATATCTCCGTAATCCTGTCCAATGCAGCTTTAAACTTTTTATTGTGTAGTGAAACTGCATAAGTGTTCCTCTCCACTTTCTGGAGGACCGAGTTTTGAAATAAGTGGAATTCCARTACGATAGCTAAGGAGATGGAGAAAACACCTGTCTCCAGATTACATCTTCAAACTAAGGGCAACCATGGCATCCATGACAGGGAAACGCATCCATCCATGATGTATACAGGTAATATAGTCTAGCTAGCCACATTCAGATATTACTCACTTCTAACTTTGACAAAATGGTTTCATTTCAAGTTAGTGTACTGTTAGCTACCTAACGTTAGCTGTCTGGCTCGCTAGCTAACGTTACGTGTATGATCTCAGAGCCGTTTGCTTTGCTAGTTACAGCCTACTCTAGCTAGCTAACATTGAACCTGGTTGGTTAKCTACCTGAAGATTCATCCAGGGTAGAAACGCCATGAGTTGTGATTATGGTTCATTGTGTAGCTAGCAAATGTCTTAACAAAATATTCCTATTCAAGTATCCATTTCAATAGAATGTCACTGCAACAACTGTTGTCAGCTGGTAAATTCGCTCTGGCCAACTACTCCGATTTCAGAGCACTGGTAAAATAGTCTGGCTAGCTACGTTTTCAAATGTTACATTTCTAATTTTGACATTGGTTTTCATTTGAAGTTAAAGTGTACTGTAAGGTCTCTAGCTAACGTTACGTGTATGATCTTATTATTCGTATCACAGAGCCATTTGCTTTGCTAGTTGGTGGTGGTTGGTTAGCTACCTGCAGATTCATGCAGGGTAGTAACGTCGTGAGTTGGGATTATGGTTCGTTGTTTAGCTAGCTAGATGTCTTAGACTCCACTATGCAAGCAACCATTTTGGGTGTGTTTGTAAATTCAGTCTGGCCATCTTTTCCGATTTCAGAGAACTCTCGTCTCAGTGTGCCAGAGCGCAGAATAACTCATGAATTTGTGAATGCTCAACACCCGTTGAATATGGCCGGTGTCAGTAAACGTCGGCAAAAAAGCATAATTAAATTGTTGCCAGCAGCACAGTTAGTCACCAACGCTCTGGATAACCAGCTCTGCTAGGGTGAGTAAAATGGTCAGAGTGGGGTGTTCTCTCATTTGTGTCTGGAAGTAGATAGCCAATGTTAGCTTGAGTGCTCGACTGCCGTTGTGAGGTCAGAACACTCGGATCAACCCACTCATCGGCCAGAGAGTCCAGTGCAGTGTGCACTCTGTACGCTCCGAGAGCAAAACGCTCTGGATTTATGAATGGACAATCTGACAGCACAGTTGCAGTCACCAATGCTCTGTATAACATAAAAACAGCCTAACCAGCTTTGCTAGGGTGAGTAATGGTCAGTGAGCTGTTCTCTCTTTTGTGTCTGTTAGTAGCTAGCAAGTTAACCAGTTAGCTTGGGTGCTTGACTACTGCTGTTAGTACCGAACGCTCGGATCATCCCTTAAAGAGATGGGTGGGGCTAAAGCTTAAGAGGGTGTGAACGATGCTGTACGGGTGTAGACAAAGAAGAGCTCTCCACTAGGTACCAAAAAATTCAAAGGCCATTTTCTCAAGTTTATCAACTTTCAAAGCAKAATTACTTTCCCATTGTTCGTCAAATGCASCGTATGTTATACGATTTTGTAGCTCTGTGTCTCTGCTTTTATCCCATGTACAAAACAAAAACAATTTTGCTACATAAGACAGAATCAAGGCGGTCTGTCACAGTTTTGTTGTCTGAGTGAGAAATGCTGTAAATGTAAGGACTATGTATTTTGAAAGGTGATGTTGATTTATAATAAATACCACTTTGATCTCATACAAGCCAGCCAAACACCTGTGAGTCTAAATTTGCATGTTACATTTCAATAGTATAAAACCCATGTCAACATTTATGATCACTGTTTGATGTACAGTAACAAGATGACATGTCATAATACCCTGGGTTGTTCTGAACAGAATGAGCCTGTTTGTGAAGAAAATKCACCGTGGCACACGAACCGGAATGTACTCATGATAACTCCTTTCACCAAAATTAGGATCTGTTTCTCTGAATTGCATTGTGAAAGCGAAACACTATCATTGTGTAATTTAGCTAGTCATGTTGGCAATAGAGCAAGCTTTCAAATGACATCCACCTGATCCAGATTGYGATTTATATTGACTAGTTTCTGCATTGCAAAAACAGTAATTGTGTGATGGTGGGGATGCAGGGTTGTGTTCCAAACAAAACACTTACAAGTGTGCTTGCATGCTTGCCCTATCCATAGGCCAATAAAGGGTTAATATACCACTACTTCACATATTTTGAAAATGTGACTCACCACCTGGATTCAGTCTTATGGAGCAAAAAGTCAAATGGTGTTTTTTTACATTGGATAAAAGTAGAGACTCAGAGCTATAAATTGGTATATCATACACTGCATTTGAGGAACAATGGGAAAGTAATTCTTCTTTGAATGTTGATCAACTTGTAAACTCACTTTTGAGAAAATCACCATTGAATGTTTTGGTATCTAGTGAATAGCTCTTTGTCTACACCCATTCAGCATCGTTCACACCCTCGTAAGCTTTAGCCCCACCCATCTCGTTTCACTCTCGGAGCTCGCACTTGACGCTCACTTGACGATGATTTGTTTACCTCTGGATAACAAACTGCCTTAACAGCTCCGCTGGCAAAATTTCATTACGCTTTTTTGCAGATGTTAACTGACAGGCCATATTCAACTGCTGTTGTACACATGTAACGTTAGCTAACGAGACAGCCAGCAGACGTTAGCTAGTTAAACAACAATGAACAAAGTGCCAACAATGCCACAGTGCTGGGAGCTAACCAACCAGGTCCAATGTTACCTAGCTAAYGTTAGGCTCTAACTAGAAAAGCAAACTGCTCTGGGAAACAATGTCAGCTAGGGAGCCAGCCAGCTAATGTTAGCTAGCTAGCTAACAGTACACTTTAGCATGAAATGCAACCACTGTCAAAATTAGAATGTGTAAAATCTGAAAATGTAGTTAGTCTAGCGTCAGCTATCTTACCTGTATACATAATCATGCATGATGGACACGTCTCCCTGTCACGAATGCCATACCACGGTTGCCCTTAGTTTKRARRWKKWAWYCMGRRRMMRGKKKTTTYYYCMWYYYYTTWRSYWWTWWWMYTTWAWTYCMMYKRWTTYMAAAMYTKRKYCYYCMRRAARKKGRRRRSMAMMMYTWWKSMRSYYCMMMAWWAAAAAAWAAWRWWTWAAAGCYGCGTTCGACAGGATWACCAACACAGACTGACTAGCTCAAAWAGACAGAAGCCTTCAATATGGCAGACCAATCCGAACTCCTCTCTCRSYATATCTAGCCCACTCATTATCTCAGCCAATCATGGMTARTRGGAAGGTTGCCAACTTGTTCTGTGGCTTWACCAACAAGGCTTGTAATTTTAAACAATTKTATTTGTATTTACAGATTGCATACACATKTATTAAGGCMSATGAAAGTTCATGTTCGAGAAGGCATTTCTGCCAAAAATGCATTTTGATTAAAAAAATGTTTTCCGTTCAAATAGCKCTCCTGTGAAGTTGTGACCAGCSACATACGCCTARTTTCCTGAATCAGGTCACAATTCAAGTATGGAGAGGGATGARGTTCCCCRATAAGATTGAATTGGCTAGYTAGTAAAGGAGAAGTAAYGTCAACTTGTGATGACTTGTGACTGAGAAAGATAGAACATAAGCACTAACCTAGTAGATAGATCAGCAGATGTTCCCAGGTCCTGTTTTGAGAGAGCCATCTTGAACAACTATACTGTATGCACTGTCAATAGAAAAAGCAGAGCCATGTCTTTGCAATCGCAACAATCTCCTCAAACCAACTCKCAGCAATTTGACGMGCGAGTCCGGATTGGCAGATGTAGAAATGCACATGCCCAAAGAACAGCTTTAAGGTTGAGGGAGAGCGTGTGAGAGAGACATCTACACGAGCTCAGCTGTCCACACACATGGATGCGTGTGCTGTAAGAAATTATACAACATGACGTCACAATCAGAAAGATTGGGAACTATTTCACACTGAGAATATTTTTACCTGTCACCTACAACTACTATACCCCGTTGAAAGGCACTTAAATCTTTTGTCGTGTCCATTCACCCTCTGAATGGCACTCAAACCCAATCCGTCTCATGGCTTAAAATCCTTATTTAACCTGTCTCCTTCCCTTCATCTACACCAGGGGTTGGTAACTCCTGTCCACCAGGGGTTGGTAACTCCTGTCCACCAGGGGTTGGTAACTCCTGTCCACTAGGGCTTGATTGGTGTCACATTTTTTCTCCGTCCCTAGCAAACACAGCTGATTAATTAAATTGCATTCTAAACTGAAGATCATGATTAGGTGATTATGGGAGTCAGGTGTGTTAGCTGGGGCTGGGGCAAAACTGTGACACCAATCAGGCCCTCAAGGACTGAAATTGCCCACGCCTGATCTAATTGAATTGGATTGATTGAATTGGATTTAACATGTGACATCAATAAGGCATCATTGCTTTCACCTGGATTCACCTGGTCAGTCTGTCATGGAAATGTTTTGTACACTCAGTGTATACATGGCTCTCTCTGACATTATGTCTCTGAGAACATTTACGAGGAGATGAAGATGATGTATTGTACACCAGAGGCAGGGACTCTCTAATATTCTCTTTTTCCTTATTTGCCTCTTTCAGTTCAACAGYACTGCTCAAAAGGTATTGTGTGTGTGTGTGTGTGTGTGTGTGTGTGTGTGTGTGTGTGTGTGTGTGTGTGTGTGTGTGTGTGTGTGTGTGTGAGTGAGACCTAGTGGAATGAGACAACCAAAAAAATCACAACTCTTGACCCTAACTATGACATACAACACTTTTTAACCATTTCTTAACCTCTCTTCAACCCAACAGATTTTAAAGTGCTACTGAACACCAGTTCTGGGTTCAAAGTGAAGGAGGGTGATACCCTCAACATTGAGTGTTCCCATAACCTGCCAGTGGAACTAAAAAGCCCGCTGGTGTTTGTCTGGCTGAAGGATGRCGWCTGCCTGRAGGGCGAGAACAGTAGCCAGCTCACCGTGAAGAAGGTCGGCATAGATACCTCTGGCAWGGAGAAATACGCCTGCACCATCCAGAGTCCCTGTGGCAACTTCACCTCAGAACCAAAGGAGATTGAAATTGAAGGTAGACCTATTCGCCAGTCATATTTGAGAGTTGAATATTTACAATTTTTACACTTATGATTGGATTTGGAGCTGTCAAGATATTGCTTTGTCTTACTACTCCGCAAATGAGCCTATTGTGTGAAAATTATTATTTCTATTTCCTACCAATTCCTGGGGACATCTGTCCCTCTGTGCTGTCCTCATGTCTGTTTCTCTGTGCTGTCCCCATGTCTGTCCCTCTGTGTTGTCTCCATGTGTGTCAGCCATGACGCTGTTGGTCATAGTGATCTGTGGTGTGTCTGCTGTGGTGCTGATCCTGGCCATGGGTATAGGCATGAAGATCATGCTGAAGAACGAATTTGGTGAGTGATCCCAACAAGAGAAACAAAGAATAAAACAGTAAATGTGTATCTTTGCATGTGACGTAAACTCTCTCTCGCTCTTTCTCTCTACAGCGAAGACCAAGAACAGGAGGCAGCAGAATGCTCAGAACCTACAGAGAACTACCACAACATAATAGTGTTTAATTTTCTGCAAATTCCACCAAATGTCCTTCACAAGAAAACGGCTAAAATCTGACATGATTACACTGTAAATGGATAAATATGTAGCTAACAATTTATTGTTGTATTTGCTACAATTATGTTGATTAAATTGCATCTCAAAGTCACAGTGTTGTTAACATGGAAGAGCCACAGATACTTATGTTGATCCTCTAGTGCTACACAGCTAGTTTGGAGATTTGTCCCAATAAATAATATGCCAATTTCATGATATTTAATAATAAACATTTATATGTGTATGTTGTTTGTATTTATATTGTGAATGGGGCCTAACATAAGTGTCCAGAGGCCTCGTGTAGCCGACACATGATAATCAGCAGTTACATTTATAGAAGCCAGGCAAGTAGGTATTAGTGATGTTTTCTATTGGGTACTTTATGTAGAGTAGCCTAAAAATGATAGGTCTGCTAATCTACACACAATACCCCATAATGACAAAGCGAAAACAGTTTTAATGATTTTGCAAATGTATAAAAAATATATATTTAGATATATAGATACCGATACTGATTATTGAAGACCAAAATAAGCCAATACTGATTAATCAGCCGATTTAAAACAAAATCTAAATAATTATAAATTATTATTTTATTTGTAATAATGACAATTATAACAATACTGAATGATCACTTTTATTAACTTAATATAATACATCAATCAAATCAATTTCGCCTCAAATAAATAATGAAACATGTTCAATTTGGTTTAAATATGCAAAAAAAAGTGTTGGAGAAAGTAAAAGTGCAATATGTGCCATGTAAAAGTCACGATTGTCCAAGGGAGACAGAGAGGACCAAGGCGCAGCGTGTAAAAAATACATCTTCTCTTATTTAGGAGATGAACGAACGAGCAAAACAACAAATAGACGACCGTGAAGCTATAACCGAACAAATGCAAAACATGCAACCTAGACACAGACACAGACCTAGACAATGACCCAACAAAAACATGATGCCTATGGCTGCCTAAAATATGGCTCCCAATCAGAGACAAATGAACGACATCTGCTCTGATTGAGAACCACTCAGGCAACCATAGACATACCTAGAAACATTCACTCAACCATAGACAACCTAGAAACATTCCACAACACAAACCCATACACTAAACCCAACACCCCCTTTTCCATATAACCACCCGAAACGAGACAAAACAAAAACATTCCCCATGTCACACCCTGACCTAACTAAAATAATAAAAACAAAGATACTAAGGCCAGGGTGGGACATAACCCCCCCCCCTTAAGGTGCGAACTCCGGGCGCACCAGCATTAAAGTCTAGGGGAGGTCTGGGTGGGCGTCCGTCCGTCCCGGGCGTGCGGCTCCGGCAATGGTCGTGCCCCACCCCACATATGCATCTACCGCTTACTAGCCTCCTCCAAATGACCACCCTCCAACTTAACCCCACTGGATTAAGGGCCGACCGGACTAAAGGGCAGCACCGGACTAAGGGGCAGCACCGGACTAAAGGGCAGCACCGGACTAAGGGCAAGCACCGGACTAAGGGGCAGCACCGATAAGGGCAGCACCGGACTAAGGGGCAGCACCAGCTAAGTCAGCCCCGCGAAGCAAGCCCAGGACAAAGAGGTAGCTCAGGACAGAGGGTAGCTCAGGACAAAGAGGTAGCTCAGGACAAAGAGGTAGCTCAGGACAGAGGGATAGCTCAGGAACAGGAGAGGATAGCTCAGGATAGAGAGGTAGCTCAGGATGGAGGGGCAACTCCGGACTGAAGGGCAGCTCCGGACAGAGAGACAGCTCTGGACTGAGGGGCAGTTCTGGATAAATGCAGCTCTAAGCTAAGGGACAGCTCCGGGACAAGGTAGCTCAGGACAGAGAGGTAGCTCAGGATAGAGAGGTAGCTCAGGATAGAGGGTAGCTCAGGATAGAGGGCAACTCCGGACTGAGGGCAGCTCCGGACAGAGAGACAGCTCTGGACTGAGGGGGCAGTTCTGGATGGGCTGACGGCTCTGGAGCTCATGGCTGCTGACGGCCTCTGACGCTCATGGCTGGCTGACGGCTCTGGACGCTCATGGCTGGGCTGACGGCTCTGGACGCTCATGGCTGGCGTGACGGCTCTGGACGCTCATGGGTGCTGACGGCTCTGGACGCTCATGGGCTGGCTGACGGCTCTGGACGCTCATGCTGGCTGTACGGCTCTGGACGCTCATGGCTGGCTGACGGGTCTAGCAGATCCTGTCTGGCGGCTCTGGCAGGTCCTGTCTGGTTGGCGGCTCTGGCGGATCCGGTCTGGGGAAGGCTCTGGCGGATCCGGTCTGGCGGAAGGCTCTGGCGGATCCGGTCTGGGCGAAGGCTCTGGCGGATCCGGTCTGGCGGAAGGCTCTGGCGGATCCGGTTCTTGGCGGAGTCTGGCGGAGGTCTGGCGAAGGCTCTGGCGGATCCGGTCTGGCGAAAGGCATCTAGCGGCTCCTGTCTGGCGAAAGACTCTGTAGGCTCTGGCAGACGGGCGGCTTGCAGGCTCATGGAGACGGGCGGCTTTGCAGGCTCATGGCAGACGGGCGGCTTTGCAGCACAGGCAGACGCGGCTTTGCAGCGGCATGGCAGACGGCGGCTTTGCAGGCTCATGGCAGACGGGCGGCTTGGCAGGCTCATGGCAGACGGGCGGCTTTGCAGGCTCATGGCAGAGACGGGCAGTTCAGGCGCCGTTGGGCAGACGGGCAGTTCAGGCGGCACTGGGCAGACGGGGCAGTTCAGACGGCACCGGGCAGACGAGCAGTTCAGACGCACCGGGCGAGGATGACTCAGACGGACGGGCAGACGGACTCAGGCCAGGGACGGATGACTCAGACGCACTGGGCAGACGGATGACTCAGACAGTGCTTGGCAGAACGGGCAGTCTGACGGTGCTGGCAGACGGGCAGCTCGGGACAGACGGGCAGCTCGGGACAGACGGGCAGCTCGGGGCAGACGGGCAGCTCGGGGCAGACGGGCAGCTCGGGGCAGAACGGGCAGCCTCGGGGCAGACCGGCAGCTCGGGGCAGACGGCAGCTCGGGCACGGACCGGGCGGACGGCAGCTCGGGGCAGACGGGCAGCTCGGCAGACGCAGGCTTGACGGCTCGGGGCAGACTGGCAGCTCTGACGGCTCGGGCAGACTGGGCAGCTCTGACGGCTCGAGGGCATGACTTGGCAGCTCTGACGGCTCGGGGCAGACTGGCAGCTCTGACGGCTCGGGGCAGACTGGCAGCTCTGACGGCTCGGCGACTGGGCTTCTGAGCTCGGGCAGACTGGCAGTCTGGCCACCGTGGGCAGACGGCAGACTCTGGCCGGCTGAGACGCACTATAGGCCTGGTGCGTGGTGCCGGAACTTC
>NC_036848.1:10379750-10403989 GCF_002910315.2 Salvelinus sp. IW2-2015
GATTGGTCGTGAAATCTATGGCTACTGACCAGATCAACATGCCTAAATTCTCAGCAATCTACACACAATACCCCATAATGACAAAGCGAAAACAGGTTTAATGATTTTGCAAATGTATAAAAATATAATATTTACATATGTATTCAGACTAGAGGTGACCTTATGATTTTATACCGATTGATTATTGGAGACCAAAATAAGCCAATACTGATTAATCAGCCGATTTAAAACAAAATCTAAATAATTATAAATTATTTATTTTATTTGTAATAATGACAATTATAACAATACTGAATGATCACTTTTATTTTAACTTAAATATATACATCAAATCAATTTCGCCTCAATAATAATGAAACATGTTCAATTGGTTTAAATAATGCAAAAAAAAGTGTTGGAGAAAGTAAAAGTGCAATATGTGCCATGTAAAAAAAGCTAACGTTTAAGTTCCTTGCTCAGAACATGAGAACATATGAAAGCTGGTGGTTCCTTTTAACATGAGTCTTCAATATTCCCAGGTAAGAAGTTTTAGGTTGTAGTTATTATAGAATTATAGGACTATTTCTCTCTATACATTGTATTTCATATACCTTTGACAATTGGATGTTCTTATAGGCACTTTAGTATTGCCAGTAACAGTATAGCTTCCTTCCTCTCCTCGCCCTACCTGGCTCGAACCAGGAACACATCGACAACAGCCACCCTCGAGCATCGTTACCCATCGCTCCACAAAAGCACCAGCCCTGCAGGGCAAGGGAACAACTACTCCAAGTCTCAGAGCGAGTGCGTCACCGATTGAAACGCTATTAGTGCGCCCCCGCTAACTAGCTAGCCATTTCACCATCGGTTACACCAGCCTAATCTCGGGAGTTGATAGGCTTGAAATCATAAACAGCTCAATGCTTGAAGCATTGCGAAGAGCTGCTGGCAAAACGCACGAAAGTGCTGTTTGAATGAATGAGTACGAGCCTGCTGCTGCCTACCATCGCTCAGTCAGACTGCTCTATCAAATATCAAATCATAGACTTAATTATAACATAAAAACACACAGAAATACGAGCCTTTGGTCATTAATATGGTCGAATCCGGAAACTATCATTTCGAAAACAAAACGTTTATTCTTTCAGTGAAATACGGAACCGTTCCGTATTTTATCTAACGGGTGGCATCCATAAGTCTAAATATTCCTGTTACATTGCACAAYCTTCAATGTTATGTCATAATTACGTAAAATTCTGGCAAATTAGTTTGCAACGAGCCAGGCGGCCCAAACTGTTGCATATACCCTGACTCTGCGTGCAATGAACGCAAGAGAAGTGACACAATTTTACCTGGTTAATATTGCCTGCTAACCTGGATTTCTTTTAGCTAAATATGCAGGTTTAAAAATATATACTTCTGTGTATTGATTTTAAGAAAGGCATTGATGTTTATGGTTAGGTACTGTAGTGGCTTCCTTTCCTTTTTACCATAGCTACTGCCCAAGCCTGAAGCGGGTTTGTTTCATACACATACAGTCCACACTCAAAGTTTCCAAATGGCCAAACATTCAATGAGATCCAGGGATATGGTGCAACAAAAATGTTTATTCTAATTATATCTAACATTTTTTTTAATTATCCAATCAACGTAAAGCATAGATTACTTGATTTGGAAAATACATAATATAACCTGTTTGTATGTCTGTCTCTCTGTATGGTCAAAAAACTATACCGCTCCCGCGTCTAGCAAGGACTCCTCCCCCCGAAGGCCCAACTTCCTGCCTTTATACTAACACACTTACCACAGTACAATGAATGGACAAGTGGGGGGCCAAAAACAAAGGTACACTAACAACAAATGAATATATCTCAATCAGGTAAATATAAATCATAAAGCTACGTACCTAATATTTCATCATATACATTAATATATTTACACAAATGTACATGGAGCTCTGTTTGTTCTGTCTTTTATACAAATATGTCCAAATCGGCTCTAACAGGTACAGTCGTGCAACGATTGTGCTTTTTTCGCAAATGCGCTTTTGTTAAATCATCCCCCGTTTGGCAAAGTTGGCTGTCTTTGGTAGGAAGAAATAGTYTTCACACAGTTTGCAATGAGCTAGGCTTCCCAAACTGCTGCATATACCCTGACTCTGTTGCAAGAGAAGTGACACCATTTTTCCTAGTTAAAAGAAATTCATGTACGCAGCAATATTAACTAAATATGCAGGTTTAAAAATACTAGCTTGTGATATTGTTTTTAAGAAAGATCATTTGTGTTATGGTTATGGTACACCTTGGAGGCAACAAGACAGTCTTTTTTCGCGAATGGCCACGCATTCGATTATATGCAAGAGGACACGCTAGATAAACTAGTAATATCATCAACCAGTGTTAGTTAACTAGTAATTATATGCATTGATTGATTGATTGTTTTTTATAAGATAAGTTATTGCTAGCTAGCAACATACCTTGGCTTCTTACTGCATTTGCGTAAAGCAGGCTCCCAGTGAGTGCATGTAATCAGTGGTTAGAGTGTGGGACTAGTTAACCATAGGTTGCTAGATTGAATGCCCTAGCTGACAAAGGTAAAAATCTGTCTTTCTGCCCTGACACAAGGCAGTTAACCCATCGTTCCTAGGCCGCATTGAAAATAGATGTGTTCTTAACTGATGCTTCTAGTTAAATAAAGGTGTAAAAAAAAATAATCGGTGTCCAAAAATACCGATTCCGATTGTTATGAAAACTTGAAATCGCCCTAATTAATCGTCCATGTCCGATTAAATCGGTTGACCTCTAATTCAGACCCTTTGCTATGAAATTCTGAAATTGAGTCAGGGATCCTGTTTCCATTGATCATCCTTGAGATGTTTCTACAACTTGAATTGGAGTCCACCTGTGGTATTCAATTGATTGGACAGGATTGGAAAAGAACACAGCTGTTATGTAAGGTTCACGCAGCAGTGCATCTGTCAGAGCAAAAACAAGCAAAGAGGTCAAGGAATTGTCTGTAGAGCTCCGAGACAGGATTGTGTCGAAAGTACCAAAACATTTCTGCAGCATTGAAGGTCCCCAATAACTCAGAGATGGCCCCTGGCCAAACTGCGCAATCGGGGAGAAATGTGCCTTGGTCAGGTGAGGTGACCAAGACCGATCGTCACTGACTGAGCTCTAGGGTTCTTGTGGAGAGGAGAACCTTCCAGAAGGACACCATCTCTGCAGCGCTCTACCAAGTCAGGCCTTTAAGTAGAGTGACCATACGGAAGCTACTCCTCAATAAAGGCACAAGACAGCCCGCTTGGAGTTGCCAAAGGCACCTAAAGACTCTCAGATCCATGGAAACAAGATTCTCTGTTCTGATTAACCAAGACTGAACATGCCTGAATGCTAAGCCTCACTCTGAGGAACCTGAACCATTCTACGGTGAAGCATGGTGGTGGCAGCATCAGCTGTGGGATGTTTTTCAGGGGCAAGGAACTGGGAGACTAGTCAGGATTGATCAAAAGATGAAAGAGCAAAGTAGAGAGAGATCCTTGATGAAAACAACTGCTTCAGAGTGCTCAGACCTTAAGATGGGAGCGAATGTTCACCGTTTCAAACAGGACAACGACCCTAAAGACACACTGCCAAGACAATGCAGGAGTGGCCTTCGGACACAGTCTCCTGAATGTCTCGAGTGGCCCAGCCAGAGCCGGACTTGAAACCGATCGAACATCTCGGAGAGACCTTAAAATAGCTGTTGTAGCAGTGCTCCCCATCCAACCTGAACAGAGCTTGAGGGATCTGCAGAGAAGAATGGAGAAAACTCACCAAATACAGGTGTCCCTTTTTGGGAGCTGTAATCGCTGCCAAAGGTGCTTCAACAAAGTACATTAGTAAAGGGTCTAAATTGTTATGTAAATGAATTTTCAGTAATTGTCGACGTGTGTGTGTGTTGTGTGTGTGTGTGTTGCTGTGTTTTTTTTCCCACTTCCAATTTGTAGAATAAGGCTTAAAGAAGTCAAGGTCTGAAATATTTTCGAAGGTGCTTAGGTGAGGTATGGAACGGGGGCTGCAACAATACTGGTAGGTTCTGGAGTTATGTAAAACTTCTGACCACTGGGTAACTGTGATGAAAGATAATGGGAATAAATATTAACTCTCACTAGTTACTTCGTACATTTCACATTTAAAATAAAGTGGTGATCCTACACCTGACCTAAGACAGGGATTTGTACATCGCTATAATGTCACGGATTGGTGAAAAAGTGAAGTTTAAATGTTATATTGGCTAAGGTAATATGCTACACTTACGACTTCAACTGTATGTACTATTGCATATGTATCGTGTGTGTGTGTATGTGTGTGTTGTGTGTGTATGTGCATTGTGTGCTGTGCACGTTGTGTTGCTCACAGTCCATGCTTCTTCATAAGTGTTTTTTAATGTTTTTTTAAATCTAAGTTTTACTGCTTCGTCAAGTTTACTTGAGTGTGCGAGATAGAGTTCCATGTGGTCATGGCTCCATGTAGTACCTGTGCACCTCCCATAGTCTTGTTCTGGACTTGGGGACTAGTGAAGAGACCCTTTCGCATGCGGTTGTTGGTATGCATTGGTGTCTGAGCTGATGTGCCAGTGTTTAGACAGAATGTCAATCCTCTCATAAACTGCACAGTAGTGATGAAGTAATCTCTCCTTCACTTTCAGCAGGAGAGATTGAATGATATTATTAATATTATAGCTTGCTCGTGTACATCCAAGGGTCAGCCGTCTGCCCCCCTGTTCTGAGCCATTGCAATTGTTCCTAAGATCCTTTGTTTTGTGGCACCTGATCACCAACTGAAACAGTAGTCAAGGTGCTGACAAAACTACGGGGCCTGAGACTGGCCTTGTGATAGTGTTCAAGGCGAGCAACTGCTTATATTTAGACAGGACTTCTCCCATTTTGAGTATTGCATCAATATGTTTTGACCATACAGGTTTACAATATAGGGTACTGCCAAGGCGGTTAAGTAATCTCAACTTGGCTCAACTTCCACATGTATTTATTAACAAGATTTAGCTTGAGGTTTAGGGTTTAATGGGGTGTTTGTTCCAAATACAATGTATAGTAGATATAGGATCAGTTATTCCTTGCCACCACTCTGAACTACACGCAGCTCTTTATTGAGTGTTGCAGTCATTTCTACTTTAGTAGCTGACACGTATCAGTGTTACATAGTACATCTGACTTACTTCAAAGTCCCAGTGTGCGATGTCAGTTTTAGTAAATATTTTAAAATGCAAGGGGCCTAAAACGTACCCCTGGGAAATCCTAATTCCCAAATCTGTATATATTGTGAATGGCTTCCATAACACTTGTGTTCTGTGGACAAGTCACTTTTATCCACATATATAGCAGGTGGGTGTAAAGCCATATACACAGTGTTTCAGCAGCAGACTATTCCGATAATGTCAAAAGCTTGCACTGAAGTCTAACAAGACAGCCCACAATCATTTTATCACATCGATTTCTCTCAGCCAATCGATCATTCATTTGTGTAAATGCTGTCGCGTCGTTAAGTGTCATTACCACTAAAAAAGCATGACTGAAAAAATATATTAAATATAAGTCAAATTCTGTTGTCAATTTGTTTACTGTGAAATAGCATTGTATCTGGTCAAACACAATTTTTCCAGAAGTTTACTAAGGGTTGGTAGCAGGCTGATTGGTCGGCTTTTTGAGCCAGTAAAGGGGGCTTTACTATTCTTGGGTAGCGGAATGACTTTAGCTTCCCTCCAGGCCTGAGGGCACACGCTCTCTAGTAGGCTTAAATTGAAGATGTGGTAAATAGGAGTGGCGATATCGTCTGCTATTATCCTCAGTAATTTTCCATCCAGATTGTCAGACCCCGGTGGCTTGTCACTGTTGATAGACAACAATAATTTTTTCACCTCTTCCACACTGACTTTACGGAATTCAAAAGTACAATTCTTGTCTTTCATAATTTGACCAAATATACTTGGATGTGTAGTGTCAGCGTTTGTTGCTGGCATGTCATCCCTTAGTTTGCTTATCTTGCCAATGAAAAAGTAATTCAAGTAGTTTGCAATATCAGTGGGCTTTGTGATGAATGAGCCATCTGATTCAATAAATGAAGTAGCCGAGTTGGCTTTTTGTCCCAAAATTTAATTTAAGATGCCCCAAAGCTTTTTACTATCATTCTTTATATAATTTATATTTTGTTCATAGTGTAGTTTATTTTTATTTTGTTTATTCACATGCTTTCTTAATATGCAGTACRTTTACCAATCAGTTGGGCTGYCAGACTTAATTGCCATACCTTTTGCCTCATCCATCTCAACCATACAATTTTTCAATTCCTCATCAATCCAAGGRGATTTAACAGTTTTTACAGTCATTTTCTTAATGGGTGCGTGCTTATTAGTTACTGGAATTAGTAGTTTAATAAATGTGTCAAGTGCAATGTCTGGTTGCTCCTCATTACACATCATAGACCAGCAAATATTCTTTATAACATATGAATCACTACAAAACTTATTGTATGACCTTTTATACACTATATTAGGCCCATCCTTTGGAACTTTGGTTTTCCTAGATATGGCTATTTTATTGTGATCACTACATCCTATAGATTTGGACACTGCTTTAAAGCAAATATCTGCAGCGTTAGTAAAGATGTGATCAATACATGTTGATGATTTAATTCCTGTGCTGTTTGTAACTACCCTGGTAGGTTGACTNATGGCTATTTTATTGTGATCACTACATCCTATAGATTTGGACACTGCTTTAAAGCAAATATCTGCAGCGTTAGTAAAGATGTGATCAATACATGTTGATGATTTAATTCCTGTGCTGTTTGTAACTACCCTGGTAGGTTGACTGACAACCTGTTGCAGGCACTGGTTACAGTTTGACGTTTTTTACTGAGTGGGCAGCTTGATGATAACCAGTCAATATCTAAGTCACCCAGAAATTATACTTCTCTGTTGATATCACATACATTATCAAGCATTTCACACATATTATCCAGATTCTGACTGTTAGCACTTGGTTGTCTATAACAGCTTCCCACAAGAATGGGCTTTAGGTGAACCTGTAGCCATATTACTTCAGCAGTATTTAACATTAGATCATCTCTAAGCTTTACAGGAATGTGGTTCTGAATGTGGACCGCAACACTGCCTCCTTTGGCATTTGTGTCTTTTCGGTAGATGTTATAATCATGTATTGCTACMACTGTATCATCAAAGGTATCATCTAAGTGAGTTTCAGAGATAGTCAGAATATGAATGYCATCTGTTACAAGCAAGTTGTTGACTTCATGGACCTTGTTTCTTAGGCTACATATGTTAATTAATATGGGCTAWTTTTAGCACTTTTCTGGGTTGCTTGATTGTTTTTAATGCTTTACTAGGAAGCTTATCGGAGGTAGACTTACTCATGTTATTTACATTGGAGCTGATAGTTCAGGGTGAGCTGCATAAAGTGGTCTTCCTGCTATTGCACACCGCCTCAGTGCTAACAATGTAACTCTGGTTTATAGGCTCATGATTACTGCTTACAATAGCTGTAGGATAAACAGATGTATTCAGTGCAATTAGGTGTACGTAAATTAAATTACTTACGTTGTGTTTGCCAATGCCCCTAAGATCATGTACATTTGATGCAGCATTATGACAACTCATTGTCACAATGGCAGGGATTAACTGAGCTGGTCCTGGATCACTAACCAGTCATTGTTTCAACGCAGCCTTGAAATGCGTGGATAGAGTCCAGGAGCCAAGATATGGATGGACTCCGTCATTCCTGTAGAGTATCTTCTGTTTCCAGAAGGTGTCAAAGTTATCAATAAAAGTGACTCCAGCAGAGCTACAGTAGTCTTTTAGCCAGATGTGTAATACCAGCAGTCTGSTGAATCTTTCACACCCGCGGCCCAACGATGGTACTGGACCTGAAATTATTGGCCGTTTTTTTTTGTCTTTTAGGAACACTCCATGGTGAAATGGCGTAGTGGATGACAACTTAGTGATGACGTGATTTATTTTAGCAAATTGCAAGTTTTTTTTATTTTTTATTCTTTAAAATACATTTTTTAAATGTTCCTAGCTAGCCCTCCTGATGTCGTTTGACCCCACATGGACTACAACAGTGTCAGCTCCCGGCATCTATGGTAGAACAGTCGGAAGCAGCCTTGTTATGTCCTGTACTCGTGCTCCTGGGTAGCACAGGGCTTTTGCCTTGGGGACCGAGATGTTTCTCACCATAGAGCTGCCTATGATGACAGCTGGTGATGTTGAATGGGCCGGTCTCTCAGGCAGCCTCACGGCCTGGTGAGGCTGGGAGCTCCGAGGATCTGAACCTGAGGTAGAATGGAGGTAGAAGGGAGGGAGACAGAACCAAGGACGAAGGTGCAGGTACCTCAGGATCTGATCTTGATTGGGAAGCCACCAAGGACGAAGTCGCCGGAACTTCTGGATACAGGGCGGCAAAGCTGTTTCTGGTCTGTGTCAGTTCCAGGCTCAACATCTCCATTGGAGACCCCCGTTGCCAGAGGATGCCTTCTTCAACTTCCATGGCCAACCAGCCATGGAGCGATGTACCTCCATGGCAGGTTGGTTGGGTGGAGATCAGCTACGTTCTCCAGGGAAGGGGGAGACCCCTTCGGGGATGGAACCCTGCCGAGCACCGGCCAGTCGGCTGTGGAGAGCCGACACGGCGGAAACTTCCACCAGACCAGAGCAGCATCCTGCTGATGGGATGGAAGAAAAATAAAAAGTAGGTTGGTGTGGGTTCCCCAGTAGCTTATGTAGGTTTGCTACTTGCTTGCTAAGAGTAGCTACTTCACTCCTGTAGTCATCCCCAAACAAGCAGATGCTACATTGAGAGTCAGTGCGGTCCACATTGTCCCGGAACAAAGCAAAGTAAATACAGCTCCTGTAACGCTGGAAAAGTTCAATAGTGGCGTCCATTTGAGACCACCGAGCCAGCTAGGCTAGCTGGGCTTTCGCGTCTCTCCCACTATACAGAATCTGGCAGGATCCCGGGACAGATAGCCAGTTCTCACAGCAATTTAAGCCCAACAGAGCCGCAGGATTCAAGATAAAATTAAAGCTATATAAAACACTTCAGTTTTTAACCGAGGTCTTTAGTTTTAGGTTCAGTGTTCGAACCAGCGTTCAACAACAAACACATACGTTGGCACTCCTGTTGAACGTAGTCGTATTGCCAGTAATGTGTGTGGTTGAGTTTAGGTAACTCATTACTGTATTACTATACCTGTCATTACTGAGATGGTAACTCATTACTGTATTTTACTATTACTGTATTACTGAGATGGTAGCTTCATTTACTGTATTACTGAGATGGTAGGCTCATTACTTGTATCACTGAGATGGCAGCTCATTTACAACATTACTGAGATGGTAGCTTCATTTACGTATTACTGAGATGGTAGCTCATTACAACATAACTGAGTATGGTAGCTCATTTACTGTATTTACTGAGATGGTAGGCTCATTACAACATTACTGAAGATGGTAAGCTCATTACTGTATTACTGAGATGGTAGGCTCATTACTGTATTACTGAGATGGTAGCTTCAGTTACTGTATTACTGAGGATTGGTAGCTCATTACTTGTATTACTAAGGATGGTAGCTTATTACTGTATACTGAGATGGTAGCTCATTACTGTATTACTGAGTTGTTAGCTCATTACTGCTATTACTAGATCGTACTCATACTGTATTACTGAGATGGCTAGCTCATACTGTATTACTGAGATGGTAAGCTCATTACTGTATTTACTGAGATGGTAACTCATTACTGTATTACTGAGTGGTAACTCATTTACTGTATTACTGAGTTGTAGCTCATACTGATTACTGAGATGGTAGCTCATTACTGTATTACTGATGCATTGGTAACTCATTACTGTATTACTTGAGATGGTAAGCTCATTACTGTATTATTGAGATGGTAGCTCATTTACTGTATTACTGAGATGGTAGCTCATTACTGTATACTGAATGAGCTCTCATTACTAGTCATTACTGAGATGGCTTAACTCATTTACTGTAATTACATGAGATGGTAGCTCATTACTGTAGTTACTGAGATGAGCTCATTTACTGTATTACTGAGATGGTAGCTCATTACTGTAGTTACTGAGACGGTAGGCTCTATTACTGTAATTACTGAGATGGTAACTCATTACTGATTATGAGATGTAGGCCATTACTGTAGTTTACTGAGATGGTAGCTCATTACTGTATTACTGAGATGGTAGCTCATTACAACATTACTGAGATGGTAGCTCATTTACTGTATTACTGAGATTGTAGCTTTTACTGAGATGGTAGCTCATTTACTGTATTTACTGAGATGATAGCTATTACTGATTATGTAGCTCATTACTTATTACTGAGATGGTTACTCATTACTTGTTTACTTACATGAGGATGGAGCTCATTACTGTATTACTGAACGATGTCCCCTAGCTTATTACTGAGATCTCTAGCTCCATTACTGTATTACTGAGATGGTAGCCTCTCTCTCCCTGAGATGGTAAACTCATTACTGTATTACTGCGAGATGGTAGCTCATTACAACATTACTGAGATGGTAGCTACACTTACTGTAAGGAGAACAGCAATTCCCAACAATCCTGATATAAATTGTGGGCCTAGAGGATGATTAATTGCATGTAGTAAATATGTAATGGCTATGCGTTGAAATTATGCTTTTGGATAACTATTGTGGATGTTTCTAGTTCATTATTTTCATCTTCGCAGATCTCATGTCATAGACAGCGCCAGACTAACAGCCGTTTGAAGAGACGGCAAATTGTTAGGATGGCACACCTCAGATTATAATAGCTGTCTATAACAGCAGGTCTGTAATAGCTATTCAGTAATAGCTGGTCTATAATAGCAGTCTGTATAGCTATCAGTAATAGCTGTCTTATATAGATGTCTGTAATAGCTATCAGTAATAGCTGTCTATAATTAGATGTTTGCTGTAATAGCTATCAGTAATAGCTGTCTATAATAGATGTCGTCATAATAGCTCTCAGTAATAGCTGCTTTATAATAGATGTCTGTAATAGTTCAAATAGCTGTTCTTAATAGCGTCTGTAATAGCTATCAGTAATAGCTGTTTATAATAGTGTCTGAATAGCTGTCTATAATAGCTGTCTATAATAGCTGTCTGTAATAGCTGTCTCAGCAGATTTGATGACATTCATTGTCTTTTATGTCTAATTGCTATCATTACCTATGTCAATAATCTGCATCTGTACGTCTCTGTCTCTGTCTCTGTCTCTGTCTCTGTCTCTCTCTGTCTCTCTCTCTCTCTCTCTCTCTCTCTCTCTCTCTCTCTCTCTCTCTCTCTCTCTCTCCTCTCTCTCTCTCTGTCTGCCTCTCTTCTCTCTTCTCCTCTCTCTGTCTCTCTCTCTCTTTCTTTTCTCCTCTTCCTCTCTTTTAGAGCTGGAAGAGCTGATTGATGAGGAGAATCTGAAGGGCGTGCAGTGCTCGATCTTTGCCAATAAACAGGAACTGGCCACGGCTTCGCCTGCTTGAAGGACTCAACCTGCACACGTATCGGGGACCGCCAGGTGGCAGATCCAGGCCTTGCTCAGCGGTGTCCGGGAAAGGAGTACAGGTTCAGTGTTAATCACACAGTACAAACGGAAATTAGACCGACTTATTGACTGGTTGATTTACAGTGCATTAAGGTGCACTTAAGCCAGAATCAGGAAAACCAATGCATTCTTCAGGAAGGATTGTGTAACACAAATTAGTTTTACATTAAGCGATTGAGGATACATATGTAGTAGTTAGAACACCTAAAATGCAAATATCATCGTGAACGAAAACTTCCCTGGTTGATAATATTTGAGAATTTGACACCTTATCTTCTCTCTTTACATCTCTCTCTCTCTCCTCTCTCTCTCCTCTCTCTCTCTCTCTCTCTCTCTCTATCTCTCTCTCTTCTCTCTCCTCTCTCTCTCTCTCTCTCTCTCTCTCTCTCTCTCTCTCATGCTCTCTTGCTCTTCTAGTCTCTCTCTTTCATCTTCTCTCATCTCTCTGATCTTACTCGAACTCATACTCAATCATCATCAATCTCCTACAGCATCTCTACACTGGTCCAAATCTCTCTCTCTCTCTCCTCTCTCATTCTCCTCTCAATCTACTTCTCATCTCTCTTCTCTTCTCATCTCTCATACATCTCTCTCTCTCCTTCTCTCTCTTATCCTTATCTCCTCTACGATCTCTGTCTCTCTCTGCTCATCTCCCCCGTCTCTCTCGTGTATCTCCCGTCTCTTCGGCGTCGTCCTCTCTCTCTCCCTGTCCATCACAATAGCATGGCATGAACTGGATTTGCAATAACATTGTAAATAAGAAGAAATAAACCACCAGCCGTACTGTACCAATCCCCTTTTAACCAGAAAGAAACACACCCACCTCTTTTATTTTTACACTGGTTGTTTTATTACTGCAGTGTGTGTGAGATACCTTATTTTAAACAGTGCTCCAATGAAAGAAGAATTTTGGCCTTAAAATTTGAACGAATGGTTTGTTTTTATATTTACAAATCRGCCCTATATTTGATTATACTGTAATGAAATGATCTACTTGCCTTAAATTGTCTTTGTTCTCCATTTTTATGTAAATATAATTTCTGTTTTACCCCATGTCTGGAAGCTTCCAATGGGGTGTCTCTGTGTTTTCTTATTTGTAATGTAACACAAGGAGAGAACTGACATAAAGTCATATTGTTTGAGTCAGTCAGTCAGTTCGGTAAACACCAGAGTAGTGTATATGTATAAAGTCTGTATAAAGAGATTTTTTACATTTAAAGCGCTAGTTATATTTTCTTCTCAGTCTKTTTGGTTTTAAATCCTCTGTCAAGTGATAAAAGTGTCAATCTTTTTCACTCCTACTCATGTAACACCTCAGAGTTTTTAATGAAGAATAGCCCATCTCTCTGATATACTGGTCCACAATATCGTGGACGGAGGTCTTCACACCCCACTCTCACGGAGGAACTTGGCTATGTCACACACCTTCTTGTTGACTATATGCCATGCACCCCTCGTTTGCCCATCACAGACACCAGAGCCTTGGTCGCCAGGGCAACCATGAGAGATAAACTCTCACTACGTTTGGTTCTGAGGTCAACAAATAGGATCTCTTTCTCAGTGCCTGTCTTATGGTCTCGTACCATTGCCACCTTCCGGCCTCCAACGGTGACCCCCTCCTGCAGGAGACTTCCTCTGTCTTTACCCACCACAGCCTTCACTTCCTATGGACAGATGGCTGCCAGGATACCCCCAGGCTTGGAGGCCCAAAAGGCCTTGTTGTCATACAGGCYCATGATGGCTATGTCCTGCACAAACTAGACCCACCACTCCCTCAACTCTCTTGATGGATTGTTTGTTGATAGTTGTTTTGACTGTTCAGCTGTATGTGGCTGTGTTGTGTTGACCAGCTACACTAAGTACAAAGCAAATCTTAATTGCTAGCAAAATAGCTAATTATGTGTTACCATAGCAATAGAATATTTTGATCAAGGAATTTCCATAGCAACCTGTATGCAGATTCGATTAGCTTACAGCTTATGAAAGATACCCTGTGTCTGACTAATAATATCTATTCTTGCAACATCCTGCTTGGTCACATGATATTGAAGCGAACCTGTGTTACCTACAGATGGCAGTATTGTAGTGGCTGAAAATAAAGTCACGCCATCACAACCTGTGATGTGACCAATTGAAATGCAGGGAGAATGTGGTTGTGACACATCACAAACTGAAACATCACAAGATTAGCCTGTTGAATCACACATGAATCTTGGCAAGCCTTCGTGGTGATGACTCAGAGAAAAGCTACTTTTCACTTCCTACACAGTCTTCTTAAACCTAATCCCATATCTCACATATAATGGCCCCGGAGGAGATGGCTGCCATTTTACAGGCTCCTAACCAATTGTGCTTTTGTGTGTCTTTTTTTGCGTTCTTTGTAACTTATTTTGTACATAATGTTTCTGCCACYGTCTCTTATGACCGATATGAGATTACTCAACTCGTACTGGACGAAGATATTTTCTTTAACGAGTCAGACGCAAGGATGTACTTCAGATAACGGGCAAGGCCAAAATCCCYGTCATTCGCATGAAGAAGAGATGGAGATATCGAGGACGTAGGCTAGGGTGGGTAATCCGCCTCTAGCATCAGTCCTATTAGCCAACATGCAATCATTGGAAAATGAACTGGATGAGCTCCGATCAAGACTATCCTACCAATGGGACATTAAAAACTGTAATATCTTATCTTTCACAGCATCGTAGCTGAACGATGCCATGGATAACATATAGGTACTTGGGTTTTCCGTGCATCGGCAAGATAGAACAGCTGCCTCTTGTAAGACAAGAGGTGGCGGTCTGTGTCTATTTGTCAATAACAGCTGGTGCACAAAATCGAATATTAAGGAAGTCGCTAGGTTTTGCTCGCCTGAGGTAGAGAATCTCACGATAAGCTGTAGACCACAACAAAGTTTTTATCTATATTTTTCGCAGCTGTCTATTTACCACCACAAACTGATGCTGGCACTAAGCTGTATAAGGCCATAAGCAAACAAGAAAATGCTCATCCAGAGGCGGCRCTCMTAGTKGCCGCGGACTTTAATGCAGGGAAACTTCAATTMGTTTTACCTTATTTCTACCAACATGTTACATGTGCAACCAGAGGGGGAAAAAACCACGCGTACAAAAGCTCTCCCTCRTCCTCCATTTGGCAAATCTGACCATAACTCTATCCTCCTGGTTCCAGCTTACAAGCAAAAACTAAAGCAGGAAGTACCAGTGACTTGCTCAAAAGGGAAGTAGTCAGATKACGCAGATGCTAARCTACAGGACTGTTTTGCTAGCACAGACTGGAATATGTTCCAGGATTCTTCCGATGACATTGAGGAGTWYACCACATCAGTCACTGGCTTCATCAATAAGTGCATCGAGGACGTCGTCCCCACAGTGACCATACGAACATACCCAAACCAGAAGCCATGGTTTACAGGCAACATTTGCACTGAGCCAAAGGGTAGAGCTGCCACTTTCAAGGAGTGGGACTCTAACCCGGACGCTCATAAGAAATCCCGCTATGCTGCCCTCAGACGAACCATCAAACAGGCAAAGCGTCAATACACGACTAAGATTTAATCCTACCTCACCGGYTCCGACGTTTGTCGGCTGTGGCAGGGCTCGCAAACTATTATGGACTACAAAGGGAAGCACAGCCATGAGATGCCCAGTGACACAAGCCTACCAGATGAGCTAAATTACTTCTATGCGCGCTTCAACGCAAGCAACACTGAAGCATGCATGAGAACACCAGCTGTTCTAGATGACTGTGTGATCACTCTCTCCATAGCCAATGTGAGTAAGACCTTTAAACAGGTCAATCCTCACAAGGCCACAGGGCCAGACGGATTACCAAGATGTCTATTCTGAACATGCGCTGACCAACTGGAAAGTGTCTTCACTGACATTTTCAACCTGTCCCTGACCGAGTCAACCAAACCAACATAATCCCTGTGCCCAAGAACACCAAAGTAACCTGCCTAAATGACTACCAAACCATAGCACTCACATCTGTAGCCATGAAGTGCGTTGAAAGGCTGGTCATGGCTCACATTAACACCATTATCCCAGAAACCCTAGACCCACTCCAATTTGCATACCGCCCCATTATATCCACAGATGACGCAATCTCAATTGCACTCCACACTGCCCTTTCCCACCTGGACAAAAGGAACACCTATGTGAGAATGCTATTTATTGACTACTGCTCAGTGTTTAACACCATAATGCCCTCAAAGCTCATCACTAAGCTRAGGACCCTGRGACAAAACACTTCCCTCTGCAACTGGATCCTGGACTTCCTGAAGGGCCACCCCACAGGTGGTGCATGTTCGGTCCTCTTCTTTACTCCCTATTCACTCATGACTGCATGGCCAAGCACGACTCCAACACCCTCATTAAGTTTGCCGACGACACAACAGTGGYAGGCCTGATCACTGACAACGATCAGACAGCCTATAGGGAAGAGGTCAGAGACCTGGCCGTGTGGTGCCAGGATAACAACCTCTCCCTCAATGTGATCAACACAAAGGAGATTATCGTTGACTACAGGAAAAGGAGGGCCGAGCACACCACATTCTCATCGACGAGGCTGTAGTGGAGCAGGATGAGAGCTTCTAAGTTCCTTGGTGTCCACATCACCAACAAACTGTCATGGCCCAAACACACCAAGACAGTTGTGAAGAGGGCACAACAGTGCATATTCCCCCTCTGTAGTTTGAAAAGATTTGGCATGGGTCCTCAGATCCTCAAAAAGTTATACAGCTGCACCATCAAGAGCATCCTGACTGGTTGCATCACTGCCTGGTATGGCAACTGCTCGGCCTCCGACWGCAAGGCACTACAGAGGGTGATGCGTACRTCCCAGTTCATCACTGAGGCCAAGCTTCCTGCCATCAAGGACTTCTATACCAGGCGGTGTCAGAGGAAGGCCCTAAAAATTGCCGAAGACTCCAGCCACCCTAGTCATAGACTGTTCTCTCTGCTACCACACGGCATGCAGTACCGGAGCGCCAAGTCTAGGTCCAAAAGGCTTCTTAACAGCTTCTACCCCCAAGCCATTAGACTCCTGAACAGCTAATCAAATGGCTACCTGGACTATTTGCATTTCACTGTAAGGTCTACACCTGTTGTATTCGGCACATCTGACAAATACATTTGATTTGATTTGATTTTGATTTGATTTGGAAGGGAAATGGGTTGAACTTTATTTACAATCTGTCTTCTGCAAATTAAGGTGATTTTGTTGTGTGCAGAAGAGAGACTGCTACCTGTAGGTTTTGATTTGAAAGCTTCAGCATAATGTTGCTGTCTCTTGGCATGATCATTTTCCACAACATGCGATTAAGTTGTGATGTCGCGCCTCTCATCGAGAAGGGGGTAGCTGCATCCCAATATGGCAAGCGGAGTATTGGCGAGTGGGTGTGTCTAAMGGAAAGGAGAGCGCTCAACTACAGGTTAGACAGTTTTGATTGAACTGTGTTTGTTTTCTTTCGTTCCGTACAGCGAGAGTTTGGACTTCTGTTTTAAAGCGACAGGATAAGTCAGTCATACWTCATTGTTAGTTTTACACAAATAATTATACATTTTCAGTTATAAAACTGACGATTGTTTATTTTTTATTACAGTACTGATGAAGCTGTGTACTGTTGCTTCATGCGTTGTGTGCTTACTGTCACCRTTATATTGACTGTTATGTAGTAGTGCTTGGCAAGCGGGAGCGAAAGGCACTGTAGCACAGCCCAATCAGCCTTGAGGGGCAACAAATCTGCCCAATTAGTTGATTCACTTTCCATACAGCCACTCCTTTCGATACAACCAGAGAGGAAGGGTTGTCATGGTAACCTTCCTCATTGGCCCCTTCATTTCTTCTGCCTCCTTCTTTTTATCCCACCATCCYCACCTCCCCACATCTTCTATTTCTCTTTTGCTCCACACAGGAAAACAAAACAGTATTAGCCTCCCACACAAAGAGGCTGGACACCTCTGCAGATGAACATTGAAGTGAAGTGGACATTGCTGGTAAGAACAGAGACAGAGGATGATAGTGAAAGTGAGGGTGTTTGTGCTTTTTCTCTGTCCACCGAGAAAAGTGAACTCCCTGCTACAAAAGAGGGATGGCAGGGTGCTTCACCTACTGCAGAGATTCTTATCTGCTTCTAGACTTAGGGCTCTACTCAGTCTGTAAAATTGAAGCATTACAGAATCCGCATTGAAATGTAAAGGTAATTTCATATGCAGTGTTTACCTTGAATGCGGTCTCTGCTAAAGCGGGAACATTGCCTTTAAATTTCCATCACACTGTAAAGCTGAATTTCCRCGAYRCGGATTGAATAGAGCCCCTAGTCTACATTAAGTGAGCAGTACAGTAGCATTATTTTTCAGAGTGTACCTGTTGCTGATTGTGAGTTGAATTAGAGATCTTCCTAAAATGGATGTCATTGATATTTGCTCATTGTCATTGTTTGTTGTAAACCAATAAAGAGGTAGTCGGGAAGAGTATGGTTCATCTGAAGTGCAGACTGTCTAACTGTTGAGATGTGTGAATCCACGAATGCATGTAGAATTACAAACACTCTCTCCTTCAGGGACAGTGGCTGCATTATCATTGACACTGCAACTCTGACAGCCAAGACAGCAAACCAACCAGTCAGCCATGACAGCGGCCCCCTACCTTACCTCCAGCGACCCTCTGTCAGCTGCCATGACTTCTAATCCCGTCTTGACCCTGGTCATCCCCATGACCCCGACCCCTTACCCCTGGATGGAAGAGGAGCACATGCAGGTACACACCATCCTGATTGTCATCATCTTCTGCGTGGTCTGCTTCCTGCTCCTGGTGGCCTTCTTCTACGCTTTCTGCATCCGCTGCACACTGAAGCCGTCCCCCAAAGACTCCCGGCCTGCCCACAGCTGCAGTCTGGAGCGTGAGGATGCCACCTTCTGCCGTAGCTCCTCCGACTGCCAGTCGGTTGGGAACGTGGTCTGAATGGAGGGGAGTACATGAGAGAACTAGAGAGGAAGGCTGAGAGGAGAGGAAGTCTGAGAGGAGAGGAAGTCTGAGAAGAGAGGAAGGCTGAGAAGAGAGGAAGGCTGAGAAGAGAGGAAGGCTGAGAGGAGAGGAAGGCTGAGAAGAGAGGAAGGCTGAGAAGAGAGGAAGGCTGAGAGGAGAGGAAGGCTGAGAAGAGAGGAAGGGCTTGAGAAGAGAGGAAGGCTGAGAAGAGAGGAAGGCTGAGAAGAGAGGAAGGCTGAGAGGAGTTTGATAGCTTCTATATTAATTAATTAATTAATTAATACACACACACACACACACATACACACACACACACAGATACTAATASAAACACACACAGATACACAAACACAGATACATAAACACACAAAGATACATAAACACGCACACAGATACACACGCAGATASAAACACATACTCAGTGTACTGTATGCTCGACTTTATTGACTTGCCTGTATGCAGTCTCTTCCTGTGTGTGACTGTATTTTAACCCAATTCAGTATGTGTGTATGTCAATGAAAACAAGCTCCATTAGACTCTCTCCAGCTATGCCGTCACCTTGTTTTATTTCCACACAGTGTTGACATGTTGTTCTGTTCAGTTAGTGCAGTAGACAATGTCGTTCTGTTCAGTTAGTGYAGTAGGCAATGTCGTTCTGTTCAGTTAGTGCAGTAGACAATGTCGTTCTGTTCAGTAGGCAATGTCGTTCTGTTCAGTAGGTGATGTTGTTCTATGTTGTTTGTCAGTGTTGTGCTGTTCCACTTAGTTGCAGTTTATGTTTTGGGTTAGGCGTGTTATGTTGTTTCTGTTCAGTTAGTGCAGTAGGCTATGTTGTTTAATTTTTTCTCGGTAGTCAGTAGTAGTTGCGTCAGTAGGCCGACAATTGTTTACAGACAGATTATTGGCTTTAGAAGCTTCTGATAGGCTAATTGACATCATTTGAGTTAATTGGAGGTGTATCTGTGGATGTAGTTCAAGGTTTACCTTCAAACTCTGTGCCTCTTTTGCTTGACATCATGGGGAAATCAAAGGAAATCAGCAAGACCTCAGAAAAACAATTGCACGCCTCCACAAGTCTGGTTCATCCTTGGAGCAATTTCCAAACGCCTGAAGGTACCACGTTTCATCTGTACAAAACGCCGTCATTACCGCTCAGGAAGGAGACGCGTTCTGTCTCCTAGAGATGAATGTACTTTGGTGTGAACAGTGCAAATCAATCCCAGAACAACAGCAAAGACCTTGTGAAGACGCTGGATTCAACAGTTACAAAAGTATCTATATCCACAGTAAAACAAGTCCTATATCGACGTAGCCTGAAAGGCGCCAGCAAGGCGCTCAGCGGAAGAAGCCACTGTCCAAAACCGCCATAAAAAAGTCAGACTACGGTTTGCAACTGCATATGGGACAAAGATTGTACTTTTTGGAGAAATGTCCTCTGGTCTGATGAAAAAAATGGAGCTGTTTGGCCATAATGACCATTGTTTCTTTTGGAGGAAAAAGGTGGAGGCTTGCAAGCCGAAGAACACCATCCCAACCATAAAGCACGGGGGTGGCAGCATCATGTGTGGGGTGTGTGCTACAGGAGGGACTGTGCACTTCACAAAATAGATGACTTCATGAGGATGGACACATTACGTGGATATATTGAAGAAACATCTCAAGACATAGTCAGGAAGTTAAAGCTTGGTCACAAATGGGTCTTCCAATGACAATGACCCCAAGCATACTTCCAAAGTTGTGTCAAAATGGCTTAAGGACAACAAAGTCAAGGTATTGGAGTGGCCACAACAAAACCCTGACCTTAATCCTACAGAGAATTTGTGGCAGAACTGAAAAAGCGTGTGTGAGCAAGGAGGCCCACAACCTGACTCGATACACGAGCTCTGTCATGAGGAATGGGCCAAAATTCACCCAACTTATTGTGGGAAGCTTGTGGAAGGCTACCCGAAACGTTTGACCCAAGTTAAACAATTTAAAGGCAATGCTACCAAATACTAATTGAGTGTATGTAAASTTCTGACCCACTGGGAATGTGATGAAATAAATAAAAGCTGAAATAAATCATTCTCTCTACTATTATTCTRACATTTAACATTCTTAAAATAAAGTGGTGATCCTAACTGACCTACAACAGGGAATTTTTAATATGATTMAATGTCAGGAATTGTGAAAAACTGAGTTTAAATGTATTTGGTTAAGGGGTATGTAAACTTCAACTGTACATTCTCTTTTATGTCAGGTCAACAGATATTATTAAAGATGACTCATCTTTATACAGATACAATTTTCGATGATGACATTTCTCTAAAACAGGCTACAGTCTACATGTGCCCCACCAAGTCAGAACAGTAAGCTAAATTATGAGGGGAAAAGGGACMAAAWWWTTWGGGTTTGGCACATGGGCTACAAACTGCTTACTACACAACAAACACTTAGTATTACTTTCTTAGCTACAGTATACATATCTCCCTGACATATTACATCATTTATGCAGCAGCATAGAAGACCTTTTTGAACTCACCTTGTTGTGTTGAGCTCACTTGAACATGAAGGTGGCGCGGCAGGCCTTCGTGGGCAAAGTTTGTCATCAAACTTTGTTGTCAAAGTCTGGAGTTCTCTGTATTTATGGTGCTTTCAAGAAAACGGGGAACTCTGAAAAAAACAAGGTCGAATCATGATGTTAGTGATCTTCAGGTTGGAGCTCTAAAAAGAGGCCCGAGTTCCCGACTTGGAATTCAACGTTGGATGACCGTTCAAAACKTATTTTCCCAGTCGGACCTCAGTTTTTTTCAGAGTTCACAGTTGTCTTGAACTCACTGAAGTCTGAGATTTCCCAGTTGTTTTGAAAGCGGCAGAAGTCATGATGGATTGACAGCATGGCCAATGTTGAATGTTTATTCTTTTAAGCTTTGAAAATAGACCCTTAAACCCAGACTTGGACCACACATCCACTCCATTGAATAGCAGGCAAGTGATTACTTTGCAATGCTTGCAGTTAGCCAGTGGTGGAAGAAGTACCCAACTGTCATACTTGAGTAAAAGTAAATAATACCTTAATAGAAAATTACCCAGTCACCCAGTCAAATTCTACTTGAGTAAAAGTCTAAAAGTATTTGGTTTAAAATATACTCAAGTATCAAAAGTAAAAGTATAAATCATTTCAAATTCCTTATATTAAACAAACCAGATGGCACCATTTTCTTGTTTTTTAAATTTACGGATAGCCAGGGGCACACTCCAACATTCAGACATAATTTACAAATGAAGCGTGTGTGTTTAGTGAGTCCGCCAGATTAGAGGCAGTAGGGATGACCAGGGATGTTCGGTTGATAAGTGCGTGAATTGGACTATTTTCCTGTCCTGCAATGCATTCAAAATGTAACGAGTACTTTTGGGTGTCAAGGAAAATGTATGGAGTAAAAACTATAATATTTTCTTAAGGAATGTAGTGAAATAAAAGTAAAAGTAGTCAAAAAAATATAAATAGTAAAGTAAAGTACAGATACCCCAAAAACTACTCAAGTAGTACTTTAAAGTATTTTTATTTAAGTACTTTACACCACTGCAGTTAGCCACTGAYTCCTTCCAAACAACTAATCGTTGAATTTGCAATTTCCAACTTGTTGTGTAATGTTTATGTCCAATGGCCGATGAACACAAATACGTTTTATCTCTAATTTTTCTTCATAATTTCTCTTCATATGACAAGGATTGAAAAGGATTTGCCAGTAGATTGTTGACTTGATTCATGATGATGACTGCTAGCTTGCTAGCTAAGATTTTGAAAGTATGATATTGACATGGTCAGTCCAATCAAAGCTACAGTAGATATAACGTGATTTGACGTAATTTTATTTGTGGCCAATGACCTTGAGCCTTCTTGGACAGGCACTTCTAATGCAACTCTATGGCAGCACCCAAGGGGCTTGAATTTTCAAGCTCTCCCTGTAGATTTTGCAGTGACGTAGTGTCCCCATGAGTTACAGAATGCTGAGCCAATCACGGTGCAACTAGAGAACATTACCAACCCCTATGCTCCGTATTTTCCGATGGTTGCCCCACCACCACAGAAAGCACTGAGCTAGGCTGAAACACCTGCATTTTGGAGCTGCCTTCCTCAAGAAAACAAAAAAGAGACCATGTTTTTATGTGGCTTTATTAACCCAATTATTTATTTATTTTGACATTGTTTGCAAACTGATATGTGACACRTATGAATGCCAAAAAAAACAGGCAACAACAAAAAACTGCCCCCACCTGCCTTGAATGACTGGTCRCCACTGGCCTGGACTACTTTAATCATACATAGATTCATGCACAAATCATAGATTCATACTCCAATCATGCACAAAATCGCTCTGCAATAAAACAATGTCAAAGCCTTCAGCATTTTGAAACAAATATAAGCATTTTTTAAAAGTTATTACAGTTTAACTATCATCATTATCAGCCACAGCTTCAGCCTTCGCGCTAAGTGGCTAGAGGCTATCATTAGGCCTATATTGCCATGGTGACCAAGGGTTCAGGACATGGAGCACATGGCGCTCTTCTCTGAGCAGTAGGAACGGAGCCGTCTGGAGGTGCCATGATGGAGTTATGCACGTCAAACTCTGGAGAGTCCAGCTCAATGTGACTGTCTGTAGACCGTTGTTATGGTGGAGAGGAGCCTTATTGTGAGACTGGGAGAAAGGGAGAAAAGAGAGGGGGAGAGAAAGAAAGGGCAAGAGGAAGGAGGACAGAAGGAGAGAGGGGAGTGAGAGGATATAGGGGAGAAAGAGAGGAAAATAACAAAACATGGAGATGAAATGTRTCAGAGTAAAACCTGAACTCCATCCTTAAGTACAAGTGAACTCTGTAGGTAATAACGCAGTAGTGACCTTCTCACCTTGCTCACAGACATCTCCTCAGCACAACATTCCTCCAGATCTCCATCTTGATACGGTGGGAACGGAAGGAATTCACATCATCCTCATCTTCCCTTGCCACTGACCGTGACACCTGGAGCAAGGAGAGAGGGATAGATTGATGTTATGAAAAGAAAGATCCTCAAGGTTTAGCAAGACATTGAGGTAACAGTTAAGCTAAGCCATGAGCAGTCAAGGCACAAAGCTCATTCCATAAGATTTTTTATATAGGCTGAGAATGGAAATACTATTATATTGACTATCTGTAATGAGCGGTTGTCATTTTTTTATTTTACCTTTATTTAACCAGAAAAAGCCCATTGAGACCCAGAGTCTATTTTTCAAGGGAGACCTGGCCAAGAAGGCAGCAACAATTAATACATTACATAATTAAAACATACAACAATACAACAACATGATCCAGCTCATTTTGATGTCGTCTGTTTCCTGTCGTGAGTTTATGTTTAGTTATGTAAGTTTATGTTCAGGTTTCGTCGACGTCGTTTTCTTGTTTTGTAAATTTGAAAGTGTTTTGTGTTTCGTGTTGCCATCGTCGTGTAAATAAAAGGATGGCTTATTTCCCTGAAGCTGCATTTTGGTCTGATGATCCTTCTCTCCTCTCCTCGTCTGAGGATGAGGAGAGCGACAGCCCTTACACCAGCCTAAAAAAATTATTTACACTCCTCTGTAACATAGTCTCCCATCAATATTTTAAATTC
>NC_036848.1:10409097-10416014 GCF_002910315.2 Salvelinus sp. IW2-2015
CGCCTGTACCCAGGGCCTCGACGCTGTTCTCTACAATGCTTGTTATTTGCTCATGTGTCTTTATCGGCTCAGGCGCGTGTGTTTTTGGGTGGGCAGTCTATGTTATCTGTTTCTATGTTGGTTTTGGTTGCCTGGTATGGCTCTTAATTAGAGGCAGGTGTTTTGCGTTCTCCTCTAATTAAGAGTCATATTTAGGTAGGGTGTCTCACTGTTTGTTTGTGGGTGATTGTCTTCCGTGTCTGTGTCGTGCGTCGATACCATAGGGACTGTTTGGTGCCTGTTCGTTCATTTTGATGTCGTCTCTGTTTCCTGTCCGTGAGTTTATGTTTAGTTTATGTAAGTTTATGTTCAGGTTTCGTCGACGTCGTTTTCTTGTTTTGTAAATTTGAAAGTGTTTTTGTGTTTCGTGTTGCCATCGTCGTGTAAAAAAAGGATGGCTTATTTCCCTGAAGCTGCATTTTGGTCTGATGATCCTTCTCTCCTCTCCTCGTCTGAGGATGAGGAGAGCGACAGCCCTTACAGAATCACCCACCACGCAAAGACCAAGCGGCAAGGAAAAATAAACGGAGTAGGGGACAGGAGAAGAAGGAGCAATGGACATGGGACGATTTATTGGATGGAAAAGTCGGTTATACATGGGAGGAAGATCCTGGCTGGTAGAGATCGCCTCCCATGGGAACAGCTGGAGGCACTGAGGAGAGCAGAGGCTACCGGAGAGAGGAACCGGAGCTATGAGGAACGCGTCTGGCACGGAAGCCCCAAAAAGCCCGTAAAGTAATTCCCAAAAATTTCTTGGGGGGGGGCTAGGAGGTAGTGGGCCAAGGGCAGGTAGGAGACCTGCGCCCACTTCCCAGGCTTACCGTGAGAGCGGGAGTACGGGCAGGCGCCGTGTTACGCAGTAGACGCCACGGTGTCTCCTGTACGAGTGCATAGCCCAGTGCGGGTTATTCCACCTCCCCGCACTGGTAGGGCTAGATTGGGTATTGAGCCAGGTGTCATGAGGCCGGCTCAACGCGTCGGCTCCCCAGTGCGTCTCCTCGGGCCGGCATACATGGCACCGGCCTTACGATCGGTTCTCCCCGGTTCGCCTACATAGCCCGGTGCGGGTTATCCACCTCCCCGCACTGTCGGGCAACCGGGAGCATTCAACCAGGATGGTTGGGCAGGCTCAATGCTCTCAGAGAGCCAGTACGCCTCCACGGTCCGGTTTTCCGGCGCACCCTCCCCGCCCCAGCCTAGTACCTACAGTGCCTACACTACGCACTAGGCTACCAGTGCGTCTCCTGAGCCCTGTTCCCCTCTACGCACCTCCCTGTAGTGCGTCGTTCTCCAGTTCCGGTGCCTCCAGTTCCGGCACCCCACGCATAAGCCTCCTGTGCTCTCCAGAGCCCTGAACACACTGTAATCTTCTCCCCCTACTAATCTGAGTGCTTGTCCTCAGCCCGGCTGTCACAGTGCCGGTATCCTCGCTCACGGTATACGAGCTCGCGGCTCTTGAGACGTACCAAGCTGCTGCTGTCCCTATTCAGTGGCACTAACATATCTAGATGAAGCATGGATTGTAGATTATTCCATGCGTCTGGTGTACATGAAGAGAAGGCAGTCTTGCCTAATACTGTGAATGTCCTGGGGACTTTAAGTAGCAACCACCTAGCAGACCGGGTATGGTAACTGCTGGTGGTGAAGGAGACCATGTTTCATTTGAATTGTCTTTTTTCAACCAAATTAAACCATATCTGCCCTCAAGCCAGCCAATCAGATGTGCTGGGGGCAAYTCTTTCCTTATTGCACGGTTAATGTTCTTTACTGATTGGCTTGCTGGTGGTTTACTGATTGCCTTACTGGTGGTCTGGGTCTCAAACTGGGGACAGGCAGCCTGGGCACCCCCATCCTTATCCCTCTTCCTGTTCAGCCAGTATGTCTCAATCTCTACAACCCTGGGGGGGAGGGATTTCAATTCAAATTTCAATTGGGAAAGAGGATGACAAATCACACAAATACAGGCAAAGCTCATAGACACAGGTCATATACACAGCTCATATACACACAGGATGCAGAAGCACGCATACAAACACACAGGGGGGTTTCTCAATATGAGTACTCCCGTGCTCCACACTCTCATGATCCGAGTGTGTTCTCCGACCACGTTCTCTTGAGTACGTTCTTGTGAGGACAAGAGGGTGGAGAATGTATAAAACAATACATTTGAGAAGCACTCGCACTCCCCCTGCTGTATTACCTCATGTTGCATCTCCCCATTCACTGAACCTTCTTMCAAGATATACACAAAGCAAAAGTTTGACTTCATAATTATCAGCTCGATATCTGAATGGTTATAATCTAGATAGCCATCTAGTTAAACAGGCAAAAATGACTTAAAACGAATATTATACAAGATCATGTCAATTCTTCATGGGTAGCTAGCTAACAATTATTTGTGGCTAGTACTAGCCAGTTAGCCCTATTGACTTGTAATGGGTTTGCGATCTACGGTACATAGGTATGTAAACATGCCAAAATTAACACAACATGTATTTATTAACGTATCAAGATAAAATATTGAAATATTGAAAAAGCACAGTTAAAATATATGGCAAATAGAAATCAAAACTGGATGGTCTTCAGAGGAAGATGGGAGGGGTTGGGGGTAGCTGAAGGATGGGATAAAAAATTTATTTAAAAAACTATTGTAAAATACAGTGTGTCCGTAAAATGTATATACAATATCAATCAATCGWATTTATAAAGCCCTTTTTACATCAGCTGATGTCACAAAGTGCTGTACAGAAACCCAGCGTAAAGCCCCAAACAGCAAGCAATGCAGATGTAGAAGCACGGTGGGGTGGCTAGGGAAAGCTTCCTAGAAAGGTCGGAAACTAGGAAGAAACCTAGAGAGGAATCAGGCTATGAGGGGTGGCCAGACCTCTTCTGTCTGTGCCGGTTGGAGATTATAACAGAACATGGCCAAGATGTTCAAACGTTCATAGATGACCAGCAGGGTCAGATAATAATAATCACAGTGGTTATAGAGGGTGCAACAGGTCAGGAATAAATGGCAGTTGGCTTTTCATAGCCGTCATCAGAGTTAGAGACAGCAGGTGTGGTAGAGAGAGAGTCCAAAACAGCAGGTCTGGGACAAGGTAGCATGTCCGGTGAATAGGTCAGGGTTCCATGGCCGCAGGCAGAACAGTTGAAACTGGAGCAGCAGCATGACCAGGTGGACTGGGGACAGCAAGGACTCAACAGCCAGGTTGTCCTGAGGCATGTTCCTAGGGCTCAGGTCCTCCAAGAGAGAGAGAGAATGAGAAAGACAAAGGGAGAATTAGAGGGAGACTACTTAAATTCACACAGGACACCGGATAAGACAGGATAAATACTCCAGATATAACAGACTGACCCTAGCTCCCAGACACAAACTATTGCAGCATAAATACTGGAGGCTGAGACAGAAGGGTTCGGGAGACACTGTGGCCCCGTCCGACAATAACCCCAGACAGGGCCAAACAGGCAGGATACAACCCCACCCACTTTGCCAAAGCACAGCCCCACAAAGCTAGAGGGATATCTTCAACCACCAACCTACTACCCTGAGACAAGGCCGAGTATAGCCCACGAAGATCTCCCCCACAGCACAAACCCGAGGGGGGGGGGGGGGGGGGGGGACACCAGTAGATGTACAGTTGAAGTCGGAAGTTTACAATCCTTAGGTTGGAGTCATTAAAACTCGTTTTTCAACCACTCCACAATTTCTTGTTAACAAACTACAGTTTGGCAAGTTGGTTAGGACATCTACTCTGTGCATGACAAGTAATTTTTCCAACAGTTTTTTACAGACAGATTATATCACCTAAATTCACTGTATCACAATTCCAGTGGGTCAGAAGTTTACATACACTAAGTTGACTGTGCATTAAACAGCTTTGAAAATTCCCGAAAATTTAGAAGCTTCTGATAGGCTAATTGACATGATTTGAGTCAATTGGAGGTGTACCTGTGGATACATTCAAGGCCTACCTTCAAACTCAGTGCCTCTTTGCTTGACATTATGGGGAAATCAAAATAAATCAACCAAGACCTCAGAAAAAAAATTGGACGCCTTCACAAGTCTGGTTCTCCTTAGGAGAAATTTCTAAAACGCCTGAAGGTACCACGTTCATCTGTACAAAAAATAGTACGCAAGTATAAACTGTCATGTTTTGTCTTTGATCATCATGTCTTGTCCCTGTGCTTCCCTCTGCTGGTCTATTAGGTTCTTTCCCTCTTTCTCTCTCTCTCTCTCCTCCTCCCTCTCTCCCTCTCCCGCTCTCTCTCTCTATCGTTCCGTTCCTGCTCCCAGCTGTTTCTCATTCTCCTAACGACCTCATTTACTCTTTCACACCTGTCCCCTATTTTGCCCTCTGATAGAGTCCCTATTTCTTCCTCTGTTTTCCGCTTCTGTCCTGTCGGATTCCTTGTTTGATGTTTGCTGTCCTGTGTCCTTGTTCCGCGCTGTCGTGTTTTTTGCCTTTTCAGATGCTGCGTGTGAGCAGGTGTCTATGTCAGCTACGGCCTGTGCCTTCCTGAAGGACCTGCAGTCTGTGTCGCGTCTCCAGTCGTTCCTCTCTACTGACGAGAGGATTTCAGTTTCCTGTTTTGGATTTACCTTGATATATCCAGAAGAATCATTGTTTGTTTGATACTGGAATAAAGACTCTGTTGCTATTACGTCGCTTTTGGTCCTCATTCATCACATAACAGAAGAATCCGACCAAGATGGACCCACGGACTATGGATCTCTCAACACTGCCGTCGAGTTCCAGGGAGCAATGCTCGGCAGACACGAGCAGGAATTGTTTGCTGCTCGTCATGCGTTGAGACCCTGGCCGCTCAGGTCTCCGATCTCTCGTGACAGTTTCTGAGTCTTCGTCTCGTGCCACCAGCTATTCCTGGTCTTCCGAGTCTCCGGAACCTAGGGTTAATAACCCACCATGTTACTCTGGGCAGCCCACTGAGTGTCGCTCCTTTCTCACCCAGTGTGATATGTGTTTCTCTCTCCAGCCCAACACGTACTCAAGAGAGAGAGCTCGGATCGCTACGTCATATCACTCCTTACTGGTCGGGCTCGGGAGTGGGGCACAGCTATCTGGGAGGCAAGGGCTGAGTGTTCTAACGTTTATCAGAGCTTTAAAGAGGAGATGATACGGGTTTTTGATCGTTCAGTTTTGGGAAGGAGGCTTCCAGGGCCCTGGCTTCCCTATGTCAAGGTGATCGATCCATAACGGATTACTCTATAGAGTTTCGCACTCTTGCTGCATCCAGTGACTGGAACGAGCCGGCGTTGCTCGCTCGTTTTCTGGAGGGACTCCACCGCTGGGGTTAAGGATGAGTTCTCTCCCGGGAGAGTTTGGGTCATCCCTGGCTAGTTGTCATAATCCTTCTATTAATTGGTCTAGTAATTCTATCCTATCCTGGAACGTTTCTTGTCATGTGAAGTGTTTAATGTCTGCATCCCTCCTGTGTCTTCTGTCCCCTCTACTCAGGAGGAACCTGGTGATTTGACAGGAGTGCCGGAGGAATATCATGATCTGCGCACGGTCTTCAGTCGGTCCAGAGCCAGCTCCCTCCTCCTCACCGTCGTATGATTGTTGTATTGATCTCCTTCCGGGGACCACTCCCCCTCGGGTAGACTATACTCTGTCGGCTCCGAACGTAAGGCTCTCGAGGATTATCTGTCTGTTTCTCTCGACGCCGGTACCGTGGTGCCTTCTTCCTCTCCCGCCGGAGCGGATTTTTCTTTGTTAAGAAGAAGGACGGTACTCTGCGCCCCTGCGTGGATTATCGAGGGCTGAATGACATAACGGTTAAGAATCGTTATCGCTTCCCCTTATGTTCGTCAGCCTTCGAGATTTTGCAGGGAGCCAGGTTCTTACTAAGTTGGACCTCGTAACGCTTACCATCTCGTACGCATCAGAGAGGGGGACGAGTGGAAAACGGCGTTTAACACTCCGTTAGGCATTTTGAATACCGGGTTCTGCCGTTCGGTCTCGCTAATGCTCCAGCTGTCTTTCAGGCATTAGTTAATGATGTACTGAGAGACATGCTGAACATTTTTGTTTTCGTTTACCTTGACGATATCCTGATTTTTTCACCGTCACTCGAGATTCATTTCAGCACGTTCGACGTGTACTCCAGCGCCTTTTAGAGAATTGTCTCTACGTGAAGGCTGAGAAGTGCGTTCTTCATGTCCCTCTGTCACATTTCTCGGTTCTGTTATTCCGCTGAAGGTATTCAGATGGATCCCGCTAAGGTGCAGGCTGTCAGCGATTGGCCCGTTCCTAAGTCACGTGTCGAGTTGCAGCGCTTTCTCGGTTTCGCTAATTTCTATCGGCGTTTCATTCGTAATTTCGGTCAAGTGGCTGCCCTCTCACAGCTCTGACTTCTGTCAAGACTTGCTTTAAGTGGTCCGGTTCCGCCCAGGGAGCTTTTGATCTCCTCAAGAAGCGTTTTACATCCGCCCCTATCCTTGTTACTCCTGACGTCACTAAACAATTCATTGTCGAGGTTGACGCTTCAGAGGTGGGCGTGGGAGCCATTCTGTCTCAGCGCTTCCATTCTGACGATAAGGTCCATCCTTGCGCTTACTTTTCTCACGCCTGTCGCCATCGGAACGCAACTATGATGTGGGTAACCGCGAACTGCTCGCCATCCGCTTAGCCATAGGCGAATGGCGACAGTGGTTGGAGGGGGCGACCGTCCCTTTTGTCGTTTGGACTGACCATAAGAACCTTGAGTACATCCGTTCTGCCAAACGACTTAATGCACGTCAAGCTCGTTGGGCGTTGTTTTAGCTCGTTTCGAGTTCGTGATTTCCTATCGTCCGGGAAATAAGAACACCAAGCCTGATGCCTTATCCGTCTCTTTAGATCTCTTCTCTTTTT
>NC_036848.1:10416039-10426163 GCF_002910315.2 Salvelinus sp. IW2-2015
TATACAATTCCAGTGGGTCAGAAGTTTACATACACTAAGTTGACTGTGCATTTAAACAGCTTGGAAAATTCCCGAAAATATTTAGAAGCTTCTGATAGGCTAATTGACATGATTTGAGTCAATTGGAGGTGTACCTGTGGATACATTTCAAGGCCTACCTTCAAACTCAGTGCCTCTTTGCTTGACATTATGGGGAAATCAAAATAAATCAACCAAGACCTCGAAAAAAAATTGAGGCCTTACAAGTCTGGTTCTCCTTAGGAGAAATTTCTAAAACGCCTGAAAGGTACCACGATCTGTATAACAATACTGATACAACAAATAAGAATAACAAAAACAAAATATAAAACAACCATGGACCACGCAGCAGTCAATATACCGCGTGCAGGAAGGAGACCGTTTCTGTCTCCTAGAGTGATCATAAAATTGAGATGATGAGTAAACAAATCAATCCCAGAACAACAGCAAAGGACCTTTGTGAAGATGCTGGTGGATCAACAGGTACAAAAGTATTATATCCACAGTACGAGTCCTATATCGACATAACCTGAAAGGCCGCTCAGCAGGAAGAAGCCACTGCTCCCAAAATGCCATAAAAATGCAGACTACGGTTTGCAACTGCACATGGGGACAAAGATTGTACTTTTTGAGAAACGTCCTCTGGTCTGATGAAACAAAAATGAGCTGTTGGCCATAATGACCATCTGTTATTTTGGAAGAAAAAGGGGGGGCTTGCAAGCGAAGAACACCATCCCAACCGTGAAGCACGGGGGTGGCAGCATCATGTTGTGGGGGTGCTTTGCTGCAGGAGGGACTGGTGCACTTCACAAAATAGATGGCATCATGAGAATGGACAATTATGTGTAGGATATTTGAAGCAACATCTCAAGACATCAGTCAGGAAGTTAAAGCTTGGTCACAAATGGGTCTTCCAAATGGACAATGACCCCAAGCATACTTCCAAAGTTGTGTCAAAATGGCTTAAGGACAACAAAGTCAAGGTATTGGAGTGGCCATACAAAGCCCTGACCTAATCCCATAGAAGATTTGTGGGCAGAACTGAAAAAGTGTGTGCGAGCAAGGAGGCCACAACCTGACTCGAGTTACACGAGCTCTGTCAGGAGGAATGGGCCAAAATTCACCAACTTATTGTGGAAGCTTGTTGAAGGCTACCCGAAACGTTTGACCCAAGTTAAACAATTTAAAGGCAATGCTACAAATACTAATTGAGTGTATGTAAACTTCTGACCCATGGGAATGTGATGAAAGAAATAAAAGCTGAAATAAATCATTCTCTCTACTATTATTCTGACATTTAACATTCTTAAAATAAATGGGTGATTCTAACTGATCTAAAACAGGGAATTTTTATATGATTAAATGCCAGGAATTATGAAAAACTGAGTTTAAATGTATTTGGGACGGGTATGTAAACTTCATGACTTCAACTGTGTATATATTATACAGCTTTCATTTCTCAGAAACAAGAATAGATTGACGAGTTTCAGAAGAAAGGTTTGTTTCTAGCCATTTTGAGCCTGTAATCGAACCCACAAATGCTGAAGGCTCCAGATACTCAACAAGTCTAAGAGAGCCAGTTTTTATTGCTGCATTAATCAGCACAACAGTTTTCAGCTGTACTAACATAATTGCAAAAGGGTTTTCCTAATGATAAATTAGCCTTTTAAAATGATCAACTTGGATAGCTAACACAACCTGCCACTGGAACAACAGGAGTGATGGTTGCTGATAATGGCCTCGTGTACACTATGTAGATATTCCATTAAAATCTGGCCGCTTCCAGCTACAATAGTCATTTACAACATTAACAATGTCCTACACAGTATTTCTGATCAATTTGTATTATTTTAATGGACAAAAAAAATAAGGACACTTTCTATGTGACCCCAAACTTTTGAACGGTCGTGTATACATTTACACAAGAAATATATGGGGGATTGGAAATTATATATTTTCCTTTATTATGTTTCCCCTAGCCTACCACACCTCCCATAATTGGAGTAAACTTCAGCTCAAATTATGGCCACAATTGATTTCAAGAAATTTTGCGTAATTTTTTACGTGGTTGCATCATATTTCTTGCATAACTTTCAGTTGAAGCTTGCATTGATGCATGCTCAAAATACATACAAACGGACTACACATTTCGAGTAGTGCCTCCGTGCTCCGTTTCGCAAACTTCAATTTTGGACACATACTCCGAACCTCCCGCGCTCGCGAGCATATTTATATCGCATTTTGAGAAACCCACAGACACACACACACCACACACCACACGCTTGTGTGGTGTTTGCCGTGTTGGTTTTAATGGACAGCTGGGATGTTGATCATTAAAGTTGCAGAGAGCAGACGGTCAGAGAGCCTTTGGTGAGAAGGTGAGTCACTGCTGCCTCCTGGTGATCGGCTAGCTGGCTCACAAACCTTTAGCAGTCATTGACTTTAGCACTTAATTTAATGCACAGACTCAAAGACAGACCAGTGATGACAGTTAGAGCCCCAACACCAAGCTAGTGTTTGTGAATGACAGTTTAGGGTGATGTTGATTAAAAGAGTTCACACAATAATATATTTGTTCTCTCGTTCTCAGATTCTCTCAGAAACCTTTGCAACAAACTGGTTCAACGGCAGGGAGTATCATGTTACAAAAACATCTGATTACAGAATATAATAATGCTTTGATGGCAGTGATTTGGAAATAATTTCAGTTATGATGGCCTTCGTCCTCCAGCTGTGTTGTAAGTGAGATGGCCATAAACAGAATCTCTCTCTCTCTGATGCAGTGTGGACTGTGTCGCCATGGAGACTGTAGCATGGCCTTTTATGACCAAATACCCCAGCCGCCACCATGTCACAGGTGTTGTGGGCGTGGTCTTCTCTGGAGCCCCCGCCACCACCATGCATGCATCACCTATGGTCTCAACCTAGGAGGAGAGCAAAGGGTTAACCTATTACACACACACACACACACGCACATGTAGTCCTGACCTCACAGGTGTTGACAGCAGACTCTTCCTTGCGCAGTCTCTTGGCCACGGGTTTAGGGACCATCCTGTATAGCAGATCCTCTGTCTTCTTCGTTGCCAAGTCCAGCATCTTCATACTGTCCTCCACTTCTTCTGTTCCTCCAATCACCACAGGGRGCGACGGAGAGGAGTAACAGCACTGAGTCAATCCGACCATAGACATACCGTTGGTCGCACCCTATTCCCTTAATAGTGCCAGTACCAGTGCTCTACTGGACTCATGCATACTCAGGTCGTTGATATAGAGACCGGTTTTAAACATGGCACTCAGACTCTCCATCCTGTAGAAGTACACACACACACAGATCCCAGAGCAATTACCTTTAGTTCAGTGAGCTAACACTGTCTAGAGATAAACACAAACATGCCTATGTTATTACCGGTATGCAGAAATGAACACCTGTAAACAKAGAGAAAGGAAAAACCATTGTAAATGATTGTGCATCTGCATTGCTGTGTGGGGTTTTAGGCTGGGAATCTGTAAAACACTTTGTGATGTTAAAAGGGCTTTATAAAATAAATGTGATTGATTGAGTGTGGCTGTATTAAGGTAACTTGATTAAGTAATGTTGTAACTTGTAAGGTCACAGGAGGCTGCTGAGGGGAGRACGGCTCATAACAATGTCTGGAAAGGAGTAAATGGAATGGTATCGAACACATGGAAATCACCAGCCATTTCTATGAGCCCATCCACCCCAAGGTGCCACCGGCCACCTGTGCATGTACTCCAGAGAAGAACACTCACTGGCCAATTAGTTGTACAAGAACCAGACTGCCTGATTAAAACCTCATTGGCAGCTAATGATGTGCATAGTAAATGATGTGTGTTACGTGTGCTCCCTCTCCGGCCTCTAGGTCACCAGGCAGCTCGTTAGGGCGCACACCTGTCACCAGCGGCACGCACATAATGACACTCACCTGGACTCCATCACCTCCTTGATTACCTGCCCTTTATATGTCACTCCCTTTGGTTTCTTCCCCAGTCGTCGTTGTTCCTGTTTCATGTCGGTGCGCTGTTTGTGTGTCTTGTTTTGGTCATTTATTAATTAAAYGTATTCACTCCCTGAACTTTCTTCCCGACTCTCAGTGTACATCRTCACAATGTGCTATGTTGAGGTACCAATTTTGAAGCGCTGACAAGTTTGAAGAGCATCAGAAACGGAGATAATTGGTGTTATATAAAAATGTGACTATGATTAACTAATGCTATTGAATAGAAAAGGGGTAACCAACAATGAGAAGATATTGGAATTAATGCATGGAAGTAACTCAATATGATTMGATTTTTGATGTGTGTAATAATAATTAGGTGGGTGATTATACAGTATGTGTCCTATAGTGTGTATTACTACACGAGTGAACTGGAATTGTGTTGTTTTTCATATCMCAACTCCTCCTGAGACAGCCTCAGAGAGTGGGGTCACGGCCAGGGTCTGCCATTAACAAAGGCTCAATGGCACATTGACAGATTTTTCACCTTGTCGGCTCGGGGATTCGAACTAGCTACCTTTTTGGTTACTAGCCCAGCGCTCTAACAGCTAGGCTACCTGCCGCACAGTGTGTAGGGTACCTGCTGCCCGGTGTGTAGGCTACCTGCCGCCTGGTGTCTCTTACACAGGGCTTGATGGACTCCCACTCAGTCATGTATCTCATCTGACCCTTCAGTTTCAGACAGCGGCTGCTATCACCCAGCTCTCCGTAGCATTTCACTGTTGTCATCTGAGAGGGGAGAAAGAAACCCACACCAAAACGCTGCACCACGACACACACACACACCACACACACACACACAACACACACACAGCACACACACACACACACACACACAGCACACACACACACAACACACACACACCACACACAACACACCACACAACACACACAGCACACACACCACACCACACACACACACACACCACACCACACATTAAGGCAGCCCCCCCCCTCACCTCGCTCTGATCAGAGGGGTTGGGTTAAAATGTGCGAAGACACATTTCAGTTGAAGGCATTCAGTTGTAGAACTGACTAGGTATCCCCCTTTCCCCGGGGTTAGGTTAGTGTTGGTGTGAGAGTGTTTCTCAATCCTGGAGCTGGGGACTCAAAGGTGTGCACTTTTTTGTTTTTGCCCTAGCACTAAMACAGTCAGGAAGGCATCATTGATCCTCCTCCCATCCAGGTCAGGGAAGACTGGCCATGCCAGAGCCCACGTGGTGCCCTACCATGACCTACATAGAGCACACAGAGATCAATTAAATACGCTAGCTTTTGGCATGGATAGCTTTTAGCATGGATAGCTAAGCTTTTAACATGGATAGCTTAAAGCATGGATAGCTAAGCTTTTAACATGGATAGCTTTAGTGTGGCTTTAGCACACTGATACAGTACAGCAATTGTGTGTTAATAAATATTAATTTGTTACTCAAATTACTAACAAAGTAATGTGTTCCTTTACAACGAGGCAATGCTGATGATAGCAAATATCCAGATGATATCAGAGTGGTCTTCAGGGAAGGAGAAGACTGATGGCAATGCTGAAGGGGAAGACTTCGATGAAGCTGGTGATAGGCAGAATCTCCAGCTCCTCCTCATCCTCCTTCATGATGTAACAGCAGGGGGTTGTTAAAATACAACCGGGAAGAAAATACAAACATCACAGGCCATTTAGAAAACCACACATCACTTCCTCATGCACTCTACACATGACATATCATGTCAACTGTAACCAGGTTTCCATCCAACCTTTTAAACACATTACAGTACACGTGGGCAATTTTTTTATTACAAATCAAAAGGATCTCGCTCTTTTGTYCATAATAATCTCATCATGTAGGCTATACCCGCACGGTATCTGCCAGCTGTTGGCTAAGGCACACTTGCAAAACCATAGTGGGCACATAGGCTATATAACACAACATTTTTAGTGTCAAAACATCAGTAGAGTTGAAAATGCAATGGAAACCCATTTAACTTGTATTTTTTTATCCTGTTCTTAGGAATTTAAGCTCAAAAGGGATTTTTATGTGCATCATGTTGTCACGCACAGACTTTAATCCATAACAAGTTGATTTGATGGAAACACATATCTGGTTGGAAAATTCGCGTATTGTTTTATTTTCGAAAATCTGTCACCAACTGTATGGTAACCTAGCTCTAGCTAGTGAAACTTTTTGAAAAGCTCTACATACAGTGGAAGTCTGAAGTTTACATACACCTTAGCCAAATACATTCATGACATTTAATCCTAGTAAAAATTCCCTGTCTAGGTCAGTTAGGATTACCACCTTATTTTAAGAATGTGAAATGTCAGAATAAYAGTAGAGAAAATGATTTATTTCAGCTTTTATTTCTTTCATCATAACCCCAGTGGGTCAGAAGTTTACATACACTCAATTAGTATTTGGACTGGCCACCCCTCATAGCCTGGTTCCTCTCTAGGTTTCTTCCTAGGTTTTGGCCTTTCTAGGGAGTTTTTCCTAGCCACCGTGCTTCTACACCTGCATTGCTTGATGTTTGGGGTTTTAGGCTGGGTTTCTGTACAGCACTTTGAGATAGCAGCTGATGTACGAAGGGCTATATAAATATATTTGATTTGATGTGATTTATTTGGTAGCATTGCCTTTAAATTGTTTAACTTGGGTCAAACGTTTCGGGTAGCCTTCCACAAGCTTCCCACAATAAGTTGGGTGAACTATTCCTCTTGACAGAGCTGGTGTAACTGAGTTAGGTTTGTACACCTCCTTGCTCTCACACGCATTTTCAGTTCTGCCCACAAATTTTCTATGGGATTGAGGTCAGGGCTTTGTGAGGGCCACTCCAATACCTATGCTTGGGGTCATTGTCCATTTGGAAGACCCATTTGCGACCAAGCTTTAACCTCCTGACTGATGTCTTGAGATGTTGCTTCAATATATCCACATAATTGTCCTTTCTCATGATGCCATCTATTTTGTGAAGTGCACCAGTCCCTCCTGCAGCAAAGCACCCCCACAACATGATGCTGCCACACCTGTGCTTCACAGTTGGGATGGTGTTCTTCGGCTTACAAGCCTCCTCCTTTTTCCTCCAAACATAAAGATGGTCATTATGGCCAAATAGTTTTATTTTTTTTCATCAGACCAGAAGACGTTTCTCCTAAAAGTATGATCTTTGTCCCAATGTGCAGTTGCAAACCGTAGTCTGGCTTTTTTATGTCGGATTTGGAGTAGTGGCTTCTTCCTTCCTGAGGGGCCTTTCAGGTTATGTCAATAAAGGACTTGTTTTACTGTGGATATAGATACTTTTGTACCTGTTTCCTCCAGCATCTTCACAAGGTCCTTTGCTGTTGTTCTGGGATTGATTTGCACTTTTCACACCAAAGTACGTTCATCTCTAGGAGACAGAACACGTCTCCTTCCTGAGCGGTATGACGGCTGCGTGGTCCCATGGTGTTTATACTTGCGTACTATTGTTTGTACAGATGAACGTGGTACCTTCAGGCATTTGGAAATTGCTCGCAAAGATGAACTAGGTCTACAATTTGTTCTTCTGAGGTCTTGGCTGATTTCTTTTCATTTTTCCAWAATGTCAAGCAAAGAGGCACTGAGTCAAAGGTAGGCCTTGAAATACATCCACAGGTACACCTCCAATTGACTCAAATTTGGTCAATTATCCTACATCATTTTCTGTAATTTTCCAAGCTGCTTAAATGCACAGTCAACTTAGTGTATGTAAACTTCTGACCCACTGGAATTGTGATACAGTGAATTATAAGTGAAATAATCTGTCTGTAAACAATTGTTAGAAAAATTACTTATGTCATGCACAAAGTAGATGTCCTAACCGACTTGCCAAAACTGTAGTTTGTTAACAAGAAATTTGTGGAGTGGTTGAAAAACAAGTTTTAATGACTCCAAYTTAAGCGTATGTAACCTTTCGACTTCAACTGTGGATGCAATCCATGATTATCAATTTTATGACTTCAGAGTTACAAATCTGACATTTATGAATCTAATGCAGGTTGATTTGTTTAAAAAGTGTTTCTGACCTCATGGTGACGTGTGAGTAGTCCCCAATGAGCTGTTCAGACAGCACCTCCACGTGGATGTCTGTGTCGTAGAACTGTTTCTCCATCTGCCTCAACTGGGCTGTGGTGTAGTGCAGGTAGCCTGTATGCTTACTCCTACAGGACACAGAGGGAAGGGGAGGGGTGAGAGTGTCGTTGGTGAATGGTTGGTGGAGTTATACTGTTATCTCACTGCTATCTCTCTCTCATCTCTCTCTCTTTCTCCTCTCTCTCTCCTCTCTCTCTCTCTCTCCTCTCTCTCTCTCTTCTCTCGCTCTCTCTTTTTTCTTCCTCTGTCTCCTCTCTCCTCTCTCTCCTTCTCTATGTCTCCTCTCTCCCTCTTCTCTCTGTCTCCTCTCTTCCTCTCTTCTCTTTGTCTCCTCTCTCTCTCTCCCATCTCTCTCTCTTCTCTCTCTCTCCCATCTCTCTCTCTTCCTCTCTCTCTCTCTCTCTTCTCTCTGTCTCTTCTCTGTTCTCTCTGTCTCCTCTCTCTCTCTCTCTTCTCTGTCATTTAAATTTCAATTTAAGGGGCATTGTTGGCATGGGAAACATATGTTTACATTGCCAAAGCAAGTGAAATAAATAAACAATACAAAATGAACAGTAAACATTACAATCACAAAGACATTGTCATATTAAGTCTATATACAGTGCTGCAATGATGTGTAAATAGTTAAAGTACAAAAGGAAAATGAATAAACATATATATGAGTTGTATCTACAATGGTTTCCCTTTTCTTGTGGAAACCGGTCACAAATCTTCCTGCTATGATTGCACACTGTAGTATTTCACCCAATATATATGGGAGTTTATCAAAATTGGATTTGTTTTCGAATTCTTTGTGGGTCTGTGTAATCTGAGGGAAATATGTGTCTCTAATATGGTCATACATTTGGCAGGAGGTTAAAAAGTGCAGCTCAGTTTTTCCACCTCATTTTGTGGGTAGGGTACATATAGCCTGTCTTCTCTTGAGAGCCAGGTCTTCCTTCTGCGGCCTTTCTCAATAGCAAGGCTTCGCTCACTGAGTCTGTACATAGTCAAATTTCAGGTGTTCTGCCACATGTACTCTCTGTTTAGGGCTAAATAGCATTCTAGTTTGCTCAGTTTTTTTGTAAAGTCTTTCCAATGTAATTATCTTTTTGTTTTCTCATCATTTGGTTAGGTCTAATTGTGTTGCTGACCTGGGGCTCTRTGGGGTCTGTTTGTGTTTGTGAMTGGAGCCCCAGGACCAGCATTCTTGGTGGGCTCTTCTCGAGGTTCATTTCTCTGTAGGTGATGAATTTGTTATGTAAGGTTTGGGAATCGCTTCCTTTTAGGTGGTTGTACAATTTAACGTCTCTTTTCTGGATTTTGATAATTAGTGGGTATCGGCCTAATTCTACTCTGCATGCRTTATTTGGTGTTTTACGTTGTACACAGAGGATTTTTTTTACAGAATTCTGCATGTAGAGTCTCAATTTGGTGGTTGTCCCATTTTGTGAATTCTTTATTGGTGAGCAGACCCCAGACCTCACAACCACAAAGGGCAACTGGTTCTATAACTGTTTCAAGTATTTTTTAGCCAGATCCTAATTGGTATGTCGAATTTTATGTTCCTTTTGATGGCATATAAGGCCCTTCTTGCCTTGTCTCTCAGGTCGTTCACAGCTTTGTGKAAGTTACCTGTAGTGCTGATGTTTAGGCCGAGGTATGTATAGTTTTTTGTGTGCTCTAGGGCRACGRTGTCTAGATGGAATTTTTATTCGTGGTCCTGCTAACTGGACCTTTTTTGKAACACCATTATTTTTGTCTAACTGAGATTTACTGTCAGGGCCCAGGTCTGTCAGAATCTGTGCAGAAGATCTAGGTGCTGCKGTAGGCCCTCCTTGGTTGGGGACAGAAGCACCAGATCATCAGCAAACAGTAGACATTTGACTTCAGATTCTAGTAGGGTGAKGCCGGATGCTGCAGACTGTTCTAGTGCCCTCGCCAATTCGTTGATATAGATGTTGAAGAGGGTGGGGCTTAAACTGCATCGCTGTCTCACCCCCGACCTTGT
>NC_036848.1:10426188-10444399 GCF_002910315.2 Salvelinus sp. IW2-2015
TCACACCACCCACACACCACCACCACCACACCACACACCACACACAACCAAAACCACATTAACCACCACACACCACCCAACACAACACACACCCAACACCACACCCAACCACACCACCACACACCCAACCACACCCCCACCACCCACCAACATTAAAGGGCAAAAGCCCCCCCCCCTCCCCCCAACCCTCTCTTGATTCAAAAGAAGGGGTTGGGTAAAAATGTGGGGAAGGGACCCACCATTTTCAGTTTGAAAGGGGCATTCAAGTTGTTAAGGGAACTTTGACTAGGTATTTTTTTCCCCTTTTCCCCGGGGTTAGGTTTTTAGTGGTTTGGGTGTGGAGAGTGTTTCTCAATCCTGGGCGCTGGAACTTCCCAAAAGTGTTTTGCACTTTTTTTGTTTTTTGCCCTTAAAGCACTAAACCAGTCACGGGAAGGCATCATTTTGGATCCCTTCCTTTCCATTCCAGGTTTCCAGGAGGAAGACTGGGCCATGCCAGAAGGGCCCACGTGGTGCCCTTACCCATTGACCTTTACATAAGAGCCACCACCAGAGATTCAATTAAAATTACGCTAGCTTTTGGGCATCGGATAGCTTTTAAGGCATGGGATTCAGGCTTAAGCTTTTAAACATGGGAATAGCTTTTTAAAAAAGGCCATGGATAGCTAAGCTTTTTAACATGGGAATTAGGGGGCTTTTAAAGTGTGGCTTGTAGGGCCACCCAACTTTGGGGATACCAGTTACAGGCAATTGTTGTGTTAATTAAATATAATTTTGTTAACTTTCAATTAAACTAAAAAACCCAAAGTAAAATGTGTTCCTTTACACGGAGGGCAATGGCTGATGAAGCCAAAAAATATTTTTTCCCAGATGATTATCAGGGAGGTGGGTCTTCAAGGGGGAAGGGGAGAAGGACTTGATTGGCGGCAATTTGCTTGAAGGGGGGAAAGACTTCCGATGAAGCTGGTGAATAGGCAAGGAAATCTCCCAGCGCTAACTTCCTCCATCCTTCCTTCATGATTGTAAACAAGAGGGGGTTGGTTAAAATACAAACCGGAGGAAAATTACAAAAAACATCACCCCAGGGCCATTTAAGAAAAACCAAAAACATTCACTTTTCCCTCATGGCACCCTTTACAACATGGGGAACATTCAATTGCCAAAACTAGAAAAAAACCAGGTTTTACCATTCCAAAAAAACCTTTTAAACACATACAGTTACCCACGTGGGGCAATTTTTTTATTGGACCAAAAACCAACAAAAAGGGATTTTCCCTCGCTCTTTGTCCATAATAATCTCTTTTCATGTAGGCTATACCCGGGCAACGGTATCCTGCCCAAGTGTTGGCTTAAGGCCACACTTGCAAAACCCCATAAAGTGGCAAACCATAGGCTAATTAACCACAACATTTTTTAGGTGGTCAAAAAACAATCAGTTGAGTTGGAAAAATTTTGCAATGGGGAACCCCATTTAAACTTGTATTTTTTTTATTTCCTGTTTCTAGGGAATTTAAAGGCTTCAAAAAAAAGGGGATTTTTTTATGGTTGCATCATGTTGTTCACGGGCACCAGACCTTTAAATCCAATAAACAAGTGATTTGGATTGGAAAAACAAATATTTCTGGGGTTGGAAAAATTCGCGTTATTGTTTTTAATTTTTTCGAAAAAAAAATCTGATCACAACTTGTTGGTAAACCTAGGCCTAGCTAGTGAAAAAACTTTTTGAAAAAGCTTTCTACATTACAGGTGGAAAAGTTCTTGAAGTTTACCATACCACCTTAAAGCCAAAATACATTTCATGAACATTTATCCTAGTTAAAAAAATCCTTCTAGTCCAGTAAGGAATACCACCTTATTTTAAAGAATGTGGAAATGGTCAGGAATAAATAGGTAGAGAAAAATGATTTTTATTTCGCTTTTATTTTCTTCATTTTCATAACCCCAGTGGTCAGGAAGTTTTACATTACACTCCCCAATTTAGTATTTGGGACTGGCCAACCCCTTCATAGCCTGGTTCCCTTCATCTAGGTTTTTACTTTCCAGGTTTTGGCCTTTCTTTTAGGGAAGGGTTTTCTTAAAGGGGGCCCCACCGGTGGGGCTTCTTTACAACCTTGGCATTGCCTTTGATAGTTGGGGGGTTTTAGGGCCTGGGGTTTTCTGTACAGCACTTTTGAAGATAAGAAGCTTTGGATGTACCGAAGTTGCTTATTATAAAATTATATTTGATTAGGATTTTGATTGGTGGGATTTATTTGGTAGGCATTGCCCTTTAAATTGTTTAACTTTGGGTCAAAAAACGGTTCGGGTAAGCCCTTCCAACCAAAAGCTTTCCCACAAATAAGTGGTTGACAAAAACTATTCCTCTTTGACAAAGAGGCTGGGTTTGTAAAACTGAAAAGTTTAGGTTTGGTTACCAACCCTTCCTTGCTCTTCAAACACGGGCTTTTTTTCAGATTTCTTGCCCACAAAAAATTTTCTATGGGATTTGAGGTCCCAGGGGCCTTTTGTGAGGGGCCCACTCCAAATACCTTATGCCCTTGGGGTCATTGGTCCATTTGGAAGAAACCCATTTTGGGGGACCAAGCTTTTTTAAAACCTTCCTGGACTTGATGTCTTTGAGATGGTTTGCCTTCCAATATATCCAAACATTTAAATTGTCCCTTTTTCTTCCATGAATTTGCCCACTATTGGTTGAAGTTGCACCCCCCAAGTCCTCCTGCAAGCAAAGGGGGGGGCACCCCCACCAACCATTGATGGGGGCTGCCAACCAAACCTGTTGCTTCAAACAGTTGGGATGGTGTTTCTTCGGCTTAAAACAAAGCCTCCTCCTTTTTCCTTTTCCCAAAACATTTTAAAAAAGATGGGTCATTAAATGGCCAAAGATTAGTTATATTTTTTCAATTTCAAGGGGACAAGAAAGGCGTTTTTTCTCCTAAAAAAAGTTATGATTCTTGTTCCCAAATTTGTGGGCAGTTTGCCAAAACCGTTTTAGGTCTGGGCTTTTTTTTATTGGTCGGATTTGGGGAGTAAGTGGCTTCTTACCTTTCCTGAGGGGGCCTTTTTAGGGTTTATTGTTCAATAAAGGGACTTGTTTACTGCTGGGATTAATTAAGATACTTATGTTTTACCTGTTTTTTCCTCCCCAGGGCAATCTTTCAACAAGGTTTCCTTTTGCTTGTTGTTCTGGGATTGATTTGCAACTTTTTCCACCACCCAAAAAAGTACGTCATCTCTTAGGGGAGGACCAGAAAACCAACGTTTTCTCTTCCTGAGCGGGTTATGAACGGGCTTGGCGTGGGTTCCCATTGGGTGTTTATACTTGCGTTTACCTATTGTTTTTGTAACAGTTTTGAACGTGGTAACCCTTTTCAGGCATTTTGGAACAAATTTGCCGCAAAGATTGAAACTAGTCTACAATTTGTTTTTCTTCTGAGGTTCCTTGCTGATTTTTTTTTCCATTTTTTCCAAAAAATGTGCAAGCCAAAGAGGGGCCACTTTGAGTCAAAAGGTAGGCCTTTGAAAAATAACATCCCAGGTACCACCTTCCAATTGACTTCAAAAATTTTGCGGTCCAAATTTTATTTTCCTAACAATCATTTCTGTTTAATTTTCAAAGCTCGCTAAATTGCCCACAGTCAAAAAACTTTAGTGTTATGTTAAACTTCTGACCCCACTGAATTTGGTTGGATAACCAGTGGTGAAAAATTAATTTTAAGTTTGAAAATATCTTTGTCTGGTAAAAAACAATTGGTTAAGAAAAATTTACTTATGTCATTGCCACAAAGTAGATTGTCCTAAAAAAACCGACACTTGCCAAAAAAACTGTTAGTTTTGTTAAACAAAAGAAAATTTTTGTGGGAGTTGGTTGAAAAAAAAAAACAAGGTAAGGGGACTCCAAAACTTAAGCGTATTGTAACCTTTCGGGGGAACTTCAAAAAACTGTGGGATGCCCAAATCCCATGATTATCAATTTCTTATGACTTTCCAAGAGTTAACAAAATTCTGACATTTATGGAATTTCAAATGCAGGTTGATTTTGTTTAAAAAAAGTGGGTTTTTCTGGAACCCCCTTTTCATGGGTTGACGTGTGGTAGGTTAGGTCCCAATGAAGGCTGTTCAAGAAACCAAGGGGCACCTCCCACGTTGGATTGTCTGTGTCGTTTAGGGAAACTGGTTTCTCCATTCTGCCCAACTGGGCTTTGTGGTTTAGCCAAGTAAAAGGCCTGGTATTGCTTACCTCCTACAGGAAACCCACAGAAGGGGAAAGGGGAGGTTTGAGGAGTGTCGTTTGGTGAAATGGTTGGTGGAGATTATTACTGTTTCTCACTGCTATCTTCTCTCTTTCATCTCCTCTCTTTCCTTTCTCTTTCCTCTCCTCCTCCTTCTCTCTCTCTTCTCTCCCTCTCTCTCTCTTCTTTCTCTCGCCTCCTCTTTTTTCTTTCCTCTGCTCCCCTTTCTCCTTCCTCTTTTCTTTTCCTTCTCTATTGTTCCTCCTCCCTCTCCTCTTTCTCTCTGGTCTCCTCTCTTTCCTTCCTTTTCTTTCTTCTTGTCCTCCTCTCTCTTCTTCTCCCATCTCTCTCTCTTTCTCCTCTCTCTCCCACTCTCTCTTCTTCCTTCTCCTCTCTTTCTTCTTCTTCTTCTCTTCTGTTTTTTCCTCTTCTTCTGTTTTCTTCTCTGTCTCCTTTCTCTTTTTCTCTCTTTCTTCTTCTCTGGTCATTTTAAAATTTTCATTTTTAAGGGGGCATTGGTGGCATGGGGGAAAAACATATGTACATTGCCAAAAAGCAAGTGAATTAAAATTTTTTTTTAAAAAAACAATACCAAAAATGAACCAGTAAAAACATTTACAAATCACAAAAAAGAACAATTTGTCATTTATTAAGTCATATACCAGTGCTTTGGGCCAAATTTGGATGTGGTAAATAGTAAAAGTTACCAAAAAAAAGGAAAAAATGAATTAAAACATTATATATTGAGTTGTAATCTTACCAATGGTTTCCCTTTTCTTGTGGGAAAACCGCGTCACTAAAAAAAAAAATCTTTCCTTGGCTATGAAAATTGCACCACTGGTTAGTATTTTTCCAAACCCAATAATAATTAATACATTTTGGGTGGCAAACTTGCCCCGTAGGTTTAATTCTAATAACTAAGAACAGTGTGGTAGCAATTTTTCGTATTTTCGAGAGCCATAGGTATAAAGAATTCTTGTGTAGTCTGAGTCTAATCAATAATGAGAGGATATGTTGCTCTGATATGAGATCATAACAAATTTGGCAGAGAAGGTATAAAAAAAGTGCCCGGCAGCTTCAGTTTTTTTCACCTCCATTTTTTTTGTGGGTATAGGGTACATTATAGCCCTGGTTTCTTCTTCTGAAGAGGCCCAGGTCTTCCTTCTGCGGGGCCCTTTCTCACAATAGCAAAGGGGGCTTCCGCCTTCACTTGAGGTCTGTGAACATAAGGTCCCAAAATTTTCAGGGGTTATTTCTGTCCACCAATTGTACTCTCTGTTTAGGGGCTAAAATAGCATTCTGTTTGCTTCAGTTTTTTTTGTAAAAAGTCTTTCCAAATGTGAAAATTATTCTTTTGTTTGTTTCTTTCATCCAAATTTGGTTAGTCTAATTTGTGTTGGCTGGGGGAAACCCCTGGGGGGGCTCTGTGGGGGGTTCTGTTTTTTGTGTTTGTGGGGACTGGACCCCAGGAACCAGGCATTCTTGGTGGGGGCTCTTCTCGAGGTTCATTGTCCTCTGTAAGGGGTGGAATTTGGAAATTTGTTATGTTAAAGGTTTTTGGGAATCGCTTCCTTTTAGGTGGTTGTTACCAATTTTAACGTCTCTTTTTCTGGATTTTTTTGATTAATTAAGGTGAGGGGGGTTATCGGGACCAATTTCTTACTCTGGCCATAGCGTTATTTTGGTGTTTTTACGTTGTACACAGGAGGATTTTTTTTTACAGGGGAATTCTGCTTGTAGAGTCTCAATTTGGTGGGTTTTTGTCCATTGGGAAATTTCTTTATTGGTGAGCAGAACCCCCAGGAAACCTCACAACCCCACCAAAGGCAAAACCTGGTCTTATTAAACTGTTTTTCAAAAAGTATTTTTAGCCAGGGGGTTCCCTAAATTTGGGGTATGTCGGAAAATTTTATTGGGGTTTCCTTTTTGATTTGGCCATATAAGGCCTTCTGCCTGTCCTTCTTCAGGGTCGTTCACAGGCTTGTGGGAAGTTACTTGTATTGGGGCTGGATGGTTTAGGGCGAAGGGTATGTATAGTTTTTGTTTGCTCTAGGGGGCAAAAACGGTGTTTAGAATGAATTTATTCGTGTTCCTGGCTAACTTGGGACCTTTTGTAACACCATTATATTTGGTTCTAACTGAGAAATTTACTGTTCAGGGGGGGGGGCCCCAAGGTCTGTTCAGGAAATCCTGTGCAGGGAAAGAATCCTAGGTGCTTGCTTGGTAGGACCCTCCTTGGTTGGGGGACAGAAAAAGGCACCAAAGATCCATCAGCAAACAGTAAAGGACATTTTGACTTTTCCCAGGAATTTCCTGAAGGGGTAGGGGTGAGGGGGGGGCCGGGGATGCTGCAGACTGTTCCTAGGCCCCTCCGCCCAATTTCGTTGGATATTAGATGTTGAAGGGAAGGGTGGGGGCTTGTAAAACTGGGCATCCCCGCTGTTCTTCCCAACCCCCGGGGGAAAAACCTTTGTCGAAAAAAGGGGAAAATGTGTGTTTTTTTGGGCCAATTTTAAACCCCACACCCAACTTTTGTTTTGGTGTACCATTGGGATTTTTCTTGTTGTTCGTATTTGTTTTCCCCCAAACCAACCAACTTTCCACGATTTGTATTTGGCCCCCAAGAACCCCTTTCATGCCAAAATTTTGGAGTCAAAAAAAGGCGTTTTTTGAAAAATTTTCAAACAAAGGGCATTTTGAGGGAAGACTTTGCCTTTGTTGTCTTTTGCTTGTTTGTCAATGTGCAGGGTGAATACATGGTCTGTCGTACGGTAATTTGGTAAAAAGCCAATGTAACATTTGCTCAGTACGTTGTTTTCGCTGAGGAAATGTATGAGTCTGCTGTTAATGATAAYGCAGAGGATTKTCCCAAGGTTGCTGTTGACGCATATCCCATGGTAGTTATTGRGGTCAAATTTGTGTCCACTTTTCTGAATTGGGGTGGTCAGTCCTTGGTTCCAAATATTGGAGAAGATGCCAAAGCTAAGGATGATGTTWATGAGTTTAAGTATAGCCAATTGGAATTTGTGGTCTGTATATTTTATCATTTCATTTAGGATACCATCAACCCCAAAGGCCATTTTGGGTTGGAGGGTTTGTATTTTGTCCTGTAGTTCATTCAGTGTAATTGGAGAATCCAGTGGGTTCTGGTACTCTTTCGTAGTGGATTCTAAGATTTGTATTTGATCATGTACAGTATATGTTTTTGCTGTTTGTTCWTTGTTATAGAGCCGAAAAGATTGGAGAAGTGGTTTAACCATACATCTCCRTTTTGGATAGATAACTCTTCATGTTGTTTGTTTAGAGTTTTCCAATTTTCCCAGAAGTGGTTAGATTCTATGGATTCTTCAATTACATTGAGCTGATTTCTGACATGCTGTTCCTTCTTTTTCCGTAGTGTATTTCTGTATTGTTTTAGTGATTCACCGTAGTGAAGGCACAGGCTCAGGTTTTTGGTTGGATAGATTTCTAAAAACAATTCTTAGGTTTTTGCATTCTGCATCAAACCATTTGTCATTGTTGTTAATTTTATTACGTTGTCTGCTTGAAATGTTTAGATTTGATAGGGAAGCTGAGAGGTCAAATATGCTGTTTAGGTTTTCTACTGCCAAGTTTACACCTCACTGTTACAGTGCAACATTTTGTCTAGGAAATTGTCTAGAAGGAATTGAATTTGTTGTTGCCTAATTGTTTTTTGATAGATTTCCACACTTTTTTGCTTCATATCTATAGCATTTCTTTATTATAGTAAATATTGTTTCGTTCCTTTGGCTTTGATGCCTCATGATTGAGCATAGCTCTGTTCAAGTAGAGTGTGATTTTGCTGTGATCTGATAGGGGTGTCAGTGGACTGACTGTGAACGCTCTAAGAGACTCTGGGTTGAGGTCAGTGATAAAGTATTCTACAGTACTCATACCAAGAGATGAGCTATATGTGTACCTACCATAGGAGTCCCCTCGAAGCCTAACATTGACTATGTACATACCCAGCGTCCGACAGAGCTGCAGGAGTTATGACCCGTTTTTTTGGTTATGTTGTCATAGTTGTACATAGGAGGGCATATGGGGAGGGAATGCTGTCACCTCCAGGTAGGTGTTTGTCCTCCTGTGTGCTGAGGGTGTCGGGTTCTTGTCCAGTTCTGGCATTTAGGTCGCCACAGACTAGTACATGTCCCTGAGACAGGAAATTGTTGATCTCCCCCTCTAGGAGGGAGTAGCTGTCATCGTTAAATATGGGGATTCTAGTGGGGGGGATAAAGAACATTTCTAGCCTGATGTAAAATGTTCCTGTTTTGACAAATTTAATAGAGTGGGTTAGGTCTGCTCTATACCAAATTAGCATACCCCTTGAGTCTCTTCCCTGTTTCACAGCTGGTTGTTTGATGGGTGGGACTACCAACTCTCTGTAACATAGAKGGCAACCAGTGGGTCCGTCTCCTTTATACCATGTTTCTTGTAGGATGACAATGTCTGTATTTCAATTTCTGTGATGAAGTCTGGGTTACTGCTCTTTAGGCCAAAGGCAGATGACCTCAGACCTTGTATATTCCAGGATGAGATAGTAAAAGCTTTGTGTTCCATTGTGTCTAGTGTTGTTTTTGTGTGGTTTAGGCCCGGACCATCACAGTAGGTGTGAGCAGAGCATGTTGAGCATCTGATACATACCTCTTAGGTCTCAGGATGGGGCTTGGGCGGGTGTAATCGTGGGGGTTGGGCCTGTTACTCTGGTCACAGCCTGGGCATATGTCCTGCTGTCATGCTGAGGTCCTTGCCACAGGGGCGGGGGGCAAGGGGTGGGCAGAAGAGGCATAGGTCTGATATGGGGGGGCCTATATARAGTGTGGCCAGGGTTTGTTTGGGGTGGTCTTAGCTGGTTGGGGTGTGGCTGGTGTGGCTGTGGTCTGGGTGTGGGTCCTCTTGGCGTGGGTTCTCTCAGTGCAGGTCCTTCGGGAGGGTGTCTTGCAGGTCTGGGCGGGTGTCTCGCTGGTCTGGGCGGGGGGTCCGTTGCTCTGTTGCTCCTGTGTGAGGTTCTGGGGCTACGGTTGAGGGTGACGTCCTTCAGGGTCCTGACAAAAGTTGGGATTGCTGCCATGTAGAGGTGGACCTGGTCGTAAAGGCTGTTCAAGTCCAGAGTGGAGTGGTGGGCCAGGTATATATATTAGGTTTTGAGGCACAGTCTCGCAAAATGCCTGGATTCACCCGCTGTATGGTGGCAGGGTGAAAGTATTTTCGTGGTAGCAGGGTGGATTCACCACTTGTGCGTTGGGGATAGTGGAAGAAGCTTTTTCAATCACTCCCTTGAGTGCTGTTGTCACTCTTTCCTGCTGGGCCCTCAGGTCATTTGTGCCCGTGTGAATTATGATGTGGCTGGGGGACCCTAGTCTGTCCTCTGACAACAGCTCCAGGGCATGCCTAGTGTTTGGGCACCAGAGTTTAGCCAGTTTGTGTTCGGGAAAAAGTGTACCCTCTTGAACGTAATTTGCCATTTGAGTCAATGAGGAGCACAATCTCTGGCTTTTGTGTGTAATCAGTGGATGTGGGGGGGTTGTCAAGATGGATATCGGGGGAGCTGACAGGAGGGCTGGTAGGAGGGGGTGGTGTCTGTTGGKTTGGTGGGTCCTGTGTTGTCTGTCCCATTGTGGTGTTGAGGTTGTGGTGTTGAGGTTGTGGTATGGGTCTGAGGTGGGCTGTTCTGCTGGCTTGTCTGGGAGAGTGTCCTGCTCTCTGTCACACCTCAGCTTTCTGACCTTGTCCTTCAGTGCATCCCTCTCAATGATGGAGGAGTAGTGCAGTTGTGGGACCTGGGTGTGTTCAGCGCTGGGGAGGTGACTATCCTTGTCTGCAGGACAGTTTGAAGAGGTGTGATCAGAGTCACTCAGGATGGGGGAGTCGTCACTGAGACAGAGCTTTTCCTGCTGTGCTCTCTCTTTGATCCCATAAAAGTCCTGCTGGAACTGCATGAGGAGACCCTGCACCATTACTGTACCAGACACAACAGAACACAACCACTCATCACAGACACAATACTGAGATATCTAAAACCCTTCTCAACAGAACAGAACACAACCACTCATCACAGACACAATACAGAGATATCTAAAACCCTTCTCAACAGAACACAACCAGTCATCACAGACACAATACAGAGATATCTAAAACCCTTCTCAACACAACAGAACACAACCAGTCATCACAGACACAATACAGAGATATCTAAAACCCTTCTCAACACAACAGAACACAACCAGTCATCACCGACACATTACAGAGATATTATTCTGAAAAACAATCAAACCATCAATTAAAAATACATGTTTTGGACAGTTTCAGTTTCAGCGCTGGACCCACCTTGAGGATCCTGTCGTAACCGAACTTCCCTATGAAGCCCAGCAGAGAGATGTTTCTACTCATGGCAATCTATAGGGATCAGGTTAGAAACAGAAMTACAGACGGAATGCTCAACATTTCTAAATGGCCAATGACATATCAGGATCCCTTGGAACATGAATTCATAACAGTTTTMTATTGGGAACAAAATGTCTAACGCTACCTGGTGGGTGACGAAGGAGTGTAGCCTGACATCGGCCCTCTCGCTGACCAGTTTCCACACGTCATCTCCATTCGACTCCTTGATGAATTCATGTAGGGACTCGCACAGCAGGCAGTACATTGTTCACCCCTTCTTTAGTCTGCAGTACCCAGAGACACTCAGGAACAGAACCAGCTCAGAGAAACATAGTCCAGGAGGGAGAGTTTCAATAGGCCAACAGTCCTCTGACATGCACCTGCAACAGAAGATTAAATGAAGGTTAACCCAAGCTCAAAGACTGGGTTCCTTATACAGTTTGGTMCATTTGATTGATGAGTTGTTCAAAATCAAATCCTTTTTGAATCCTTGTTACCAAGGTCTAAAAGCAATGTGACGTTGCTCTGTATGACTTTACGCTGCATTTACAAACACTTTCCTAGGGCACTGTCTAATTATCTTTTGTTGTCTATAGCACTACCTTGTGAAGACTTCCTCTTTCCTTCCTTTCCTCCTTGCAGCCACTGTTTCATCGACAGATCCTCTAGACAATCAGTTTAAAAGGTGTCACTAATCCAAAGGTGTCACATTTTACATTCAGTGGTGCTAAATTAGCAGATACAGTGTAATTACATGGTTTTACATGGTTTTACTATATGATTTATTTGGGCTATTTTCAGTAGTTTATGTAGTTGTCAAATTCTGTCTGGGCACTATGAGTCAGGATGACTGGGCTGTTTTCTGTCAGGACAGAGAGGGGACTGTAGAGCCTTTCTAATGGTGAGACAATCCATAAGCAATCTCATGCCTGTTATGGAGAAAACATCCATATCAGAGAAAAACTCTGCCATTAATCAATGTCTCAAAACAACCTTTGGATTACATTGGTTACGGTTTTAGAAAAGTAGATATTAAAAAATGATGAGTAAAAAGGTTTACATGAAAACAATACGTAATTWTTTGACGATCACCTCAAGTGGTGGTGATCAGCTACGCTAGAGAAAATGAAATGAATGTCTGAGCACTTATTGCTGACAGCAGTGAGTGGAAAAACACTACTTGTAAGTAAATCAATATGGAAGCACAAGCTCTACAATGCATCAACGGTCTTCTGTGTGTCAGGGCAAATCGCACAGTTGTTAAAATAGAATTCTGCCAGGCACTTTGACCTTTAACCCTTGACCTGCCTATGGCCTTTCCACCCCAATGATCTCATTACTTTGACTGACACTTCACAGATTCTGCCGTCTATTACTGTGAACCACAGGTGGGCATCTTACTGACGTCATCCTGCATGTGTGTTATGTGTGTGTGTGTCGACATGTTTAACTATTCTTGTGGGGTCCAGAAGTCCCCACAAGAATAGTTAACAAACAAAAATTTGATCAACTGGGGACATTTTGTTAGTCCCCACAAGGTCAAATGCTATTTCAAGGGAGTTTAGGGTTAAGCTTAGAATTAGTGTTAGGGTTAGAATTATGTTAAGGGTTAGGGTTAGGAGCTAGGATTAGTTTTAGKKTTAGGKTTAGGKTTAGGKTTWKGKWTTWRGRTTARGGTTARGGTTARKGTWAGWGTAWGRGTWWGGRTTARGRKTWAGGGAAAATAGGATTTTGAATGGGACTGAATAGTGTCCCCACAAGGTTAGCTGTACAAGATTGYGTGTGGTTTTGTGTGTGTGTGTATCTATCTGTTTGTCATGTCAAGGAGCAGCTGAATGTTTGGTCTCTGTCTCTGAGGGCTCAGTGTCACTGTCTGCACAGAGTCCAGCAGCTTGGTTCTCTCAACACACACACAACAAACACACACACACACACACACACACACACACACAACACACACACACACACACCACACACACACAACACACACACACACAACACACACACACACACACACACACACACACAACACACCACACGCACACACACACACACACACACACACACACACACACACACACACACACATCACGGGGATCAGATTTTTATTATCATGGACATAAGAGGGCAGAGATGTAGATTCCTTAACCTTACCCCTACTCCCCCTCTCATCCCTACAACCCCATCTACTTACACCACCCCCTCCCATCCAGCCCCTCGCCCTGGCTCTCTCACCCCTCACATCTGCTATAACCCAGTGAGGTAAGCACCGAGGGATCACTGGTATACAAACTGTTGCCTGGCAGATCAGAAGCGTCAGAGTGGGATAGGGAAGCATCCCGGATTCAGGAGGATAAACCACACAGCGATATACTCACCTCATTCACATCACCTCTACTGCTGAACCTGTGAGAGGAGACAGGCGAGACAGGTAAGACTGAATCCACAGCCAGCAGGATCTGCTGTTGAGCTATGAATCCTACAAGGTTTTATACCAACTTGGCTGTGGCCACGCACATTGTTGGGTGAAGATTTACATTACCAGGGTGTTACTACCTCTGCTGTTCACACATCTCATTGGTTTATCTAAGGTAGCAGCTAAGCGTGGGGGGATAGGCGTGGGGTTAATGTCTGGAAACATACTGGCATCTCAATGTGATGTTGCCAGGAAGATCAGGATCCCAGAAAACAAGCTCATCTCAATGTGATGTTCAGAGTTCAGGATCCCAGAAAACAAGCTCATCTCAATGTGATGTTCAGAGTTCAGGATCCCAGAAAACAAGCTCATCTCCAAGGGACTTTCTAAATAAGATGGAGAGAATATATTACGCTCAAACAACATATTAATGAGTTCTATTCATGTTTACATACATGACAGATTGTTCTTTTTTATCTGTTAAAATGATACTATGATTCATTCATGTGTATGTGCATGTTTTTGTGTTTGAGTGACAAACTGTTTCCTAATCTACAGTAGCCTACTGATCTTGTAAAATATTTAAATGGTGAATTTGAGCAAGTGGGTTTCTAAACCAGTTCCCAACCTCTCTTAATCCATCCACATCACCACCTGTCCCCCACCAGAGGAAGATAATGCAATCAGCTTATGATGACCTGGCCAAGCAGAGGATGCAGCAGTCCAAGGCTTTGTGTTCAGAGRCCGGGCGAGGTAAGAACTTAGAGATACAGTGGGGTCCAAAATGATTGACCCCTTGATAAAAAATGAACATGATGAAGAGTGACAAAGTTACATAGGGTCAAATATCATACCCCCAAGACATGCTAACCTCTCTCCATTACCAATAACAGGGGACGTTATGCATCCAACAAGTGTGTAGTCATTGCATGCTAGGAATATGGGACCAAATGCTAGACTTTTGACTACTTTATTCATAAAAACTTTAGGGGTGGCAATAATTTTGACCCATACCATTTTGAGATTAATTTTGTATTTCTTGTAACACTAAATCTCTGTCTTTGAGCAATTATATTAGCATAAAATAATATAATTTCCCATTTTTTTCAGCATACAATATAGCTCAATATTTTTAATATTTATTTTATACAGTCATTATTACTCACCTTTATCAAGGGTGTCAATAATTTGGGACCCCACTGTATATTAAATTACTATTCTATTTAATTCTATGGGACATTCAACTGAATATACTTCATTGACCTCCCGAGAGGGAAATAAGCTATGAGAACAGAGGAGTTTGAATGTCTGTCAGCCTAGAGATGGAATTGAATACATTTGATTGAATTTCAGAGGTGGGACATTAGTTTTGATACCAGTAGCAAACCGTTCAGACACACAGGCATAGGATATACTGTAGAATGGAAATTAATCACACGTTTTAACACTAACTTAGATATATGTTAAGAAATGATTACTCACTTAGCTACATATTTTGACATGTTATTACTCACACTTGTAAGTATAGATTAATATAGGCTGGATTGACTCTGTCATCACAGGTCTGGTCTTCATCGGTAGTGTAGTAAAGCATCAAAGCATTCTCCTCAGCTAAGAGCATGCCTGAACTCAAGAAGTATACTGTAGAACTCTGGAGTTAGAAGTCTCAGAGGGCTGAACATTCCACAAGGGGCATTCCGCCTGGGTCTGTTGGTTTTCCGATGGTCTTAGCCAGTTACAGGCGTTGGCATCAGACCCATCGGACTCAGCATAATGTGATCGACCCCCGGCTGGTGGGTTTTATACAGGCCCGTCAAAAGGCAACTCCTGTCGACAACGCACCTGGCATAAGGCAGGAATTCACATAACCCTTTACTGAGAGAGTGAGAGGAGAGTGAGAGGAAAGAGAGGGAGAGACAGAGTTCCTATACGAGCTGCTTCTTCCAAACATCCTATTTATATACTGAACACTGCACCACAACAAACATTACACACCCTTCTACTCTCAGGGGTATTCCAAAGTTGCAATAGAGTAGTACTGTGATACATTTGGCCATAGTAGTAAACTCAACACTAGGCTTGTGGATTAGTGATGATATGATAGTTGAAGTTATGATTTTGGTCGGGTCAGTTGATCCAATGAATTGTTTGGAGCTGAGAGTAAGAATAGACCTTAAAATCCCACATACAGAACACTACAGGGAGCATGAGTCCTGAGGCAACCCTTGTTGCTGGGGGAAGCCGGGTTCTCTCTCTCTGTTGCGTCATCCACTGGGTTTCTCTGACTGACACGGGCCAGCAGGTGGAGGTGCCATTGTACCAGTCAAACGGATAAATCAGATTCTATTCTCAGATCYGAGTCTGTGTCGCTGTCAGTGTCTTGGTCTCTGTAAGCATCTGTCTGTTTGTGTCTGTCAGTTCATGTCTTCCCCTGATTAATTATTTAGAGGCAAATGGGATGAGTTACCATACAATGGAAARCACTTTGAGACCTAGTGAAAGTCATATATAATACTCTTTATTCTGTGCTTTTGTGTGTGTACCAGGAGGTCTGAACTTAGGGAAGAAGATCAGTATACCCAAGGATGTGATGATGGAAGAGTTGAACCTTCAGTCCAACCGTGGCTCCCGCATGTTCCAGGAGAGACTGAAGAGGGTGGAGAGGTTCACTCTGGAGAACCAAGTCAACAACTTATACAGCAATGTAAGAACACACACMCATACACACACACACAGCCCTGCATCTCTCCGCTAGATGCCATGCCATTTCAATGCAGAACAGAATGTTCAATCAATGTTCAAAGACATTCTATTTCTATAGAAAAACAACAAGGCCATACTGTAGACCAGTGGAGGCTGCTGAGGGAAGAAAGGCTCATAATAATGGCTGGAACGGAGCCAATGGAATGGCATTAAACCATGTGTTTGATGTATTTGATGCCATTCCACCTACTCCGCTCAAACCATTACCACAAGCCAGGCCCCCCCCTAATTAAGGTGCCACCAACTTCCTGTGGTAGAGACATGTCCAGTGAGATATCCTGATAGACCCGCAGACCTGTCTCCCTGACGTACAGTACAGCAGCTTGCTAGCCTGTTAGACCTGTCTGCCTCATGTGCAATATAGCAGCTTGTTAACCTGTTAGACCCCAGACCTGTCTTCCTGACATGCAGTATAGCCGCTTTTTAGCCTGTTAGACCCACAGACCTGTCTCCCTGACGTGCAGTATAGCAGCTTGTTAGCCTGTTAGACCTGTCTTCCTGACATGCAGTATAGCAACTTGTTAGCCTGTTAGACCCGCAGACCTGTCTCCCTGACGTGCGGTATAGCAGCTTGTTAGCCTGTTAGACCCGCAGACCTGTCTCCCTGACGTGCGGTATAGCAGCTTGTTAGCCTGTTGGATTTATGACTCAGCTGTGTTTGATGAGGCAGGGACACCTTGGCTTGTCCCCGCTCACGGTTCCTTTGAGGATGACAACTTGGACAAGGTTATTGGAACAAATAAGAAACATTGGTCAAATGACCGATGGACAAACATTCCCATGACAATGCATCTAGTAGGTCAGCTGCTAGGCATAGACCAATAAGAGCAAGTAGACTGAACAGTGTTACACCTGCCATCCATGTACAGCTTTCACACAATGTACACAACAGGAAATAGTAGAGATACAGAGTTGACATGGCGCTAACACAGAAAATGATTGTGTCCCTGTCCAGGGCCTTCCAGAGCCCATGCCTTCCCAGACAGTAGAAGAGCCCCAGGGGGGGAAGGAGAACCAGGCATATATGATGCCTGGCAAACACAGCCTGATCACCACCCTACAGAAAACTGTTGCCAAGAAGGGCAGCCCCAATGCCATCGCCCCAGGTAGCTGGCAACACTGGAGGGGAGCGGTTGGCAGAGGTTGACAGGGGGGATTAGTAAACAGGACTAGGTCACCTCTAAATCAGAGATTGACAAGAGCGATTAATTAGTTACCAGGACTAGGTCACCTCTAATTCAGAGATTAACAGGGGGGATTAGTAAACAGCACTAGGTCTTCTCTAATTCAGAGATTGACAAAACTGATTCATTAGTAAACAGGACTAGGTCACCTCTAATTCAGAGGTTGACAGGGGGATTAGTAAACAGGACTAGGTCACCTCTAATTCACAGGTTGACAGGAGGGATTAGTTAACAGGACTAGGTCACCTCTAATTAAGATATTGACAGGAAGGATTAGTTAATAGGACTAGGTCACCTCTAATTCAGAGGTTGACAGGAGGGTAAATTAATAGGATTCCTAGGTACCTTCTTCTAATTCAGAGGTTGGCAGGAGAGATAAGTTAAAAGGACCTGGATCACCTCTAAAGTTCAGAGGTTGAGCAGGGGGGAATTAGAAACAGAAAGGCTAGGTCAGCCGTCCTAATTCAGAGGTTGAGAGGAAGGATTAGTAAAATCAGAGACAGGTCATCCCTAAATTTAAGAGAGTTGAGGAGAAGGATTAGTAAACGGCAGAACTAGTCACGCTTGCCCTAATCTCAGGTTGAGAGGAAGGATTAGTTAATACAGAACTAGGTCACCGCCTAATTCAGGAGGTTGAGAGGAAGGATTAGTAAACAGAACTAGGGTCACCAGCCTAATTCAGGAGGGTTGAGAGAAGGATTACGTAAACACAGAACTAGGCACCCCTAATTCAGAGGTTGAGGGAAGGATTAGTAAACATAAGAACTAGGTCACCCATAATTGCAGCAGGTTGAGAGGGAAGGATTGAGTAAACAGAACTAGGTCCCCCTAATTTCAGAAGGTTGGAATGATGGGCGCCAGTTTAAATTTCAGATGACTTTTGAGTTACAAAAATTATAAACGTTGACTTCGGGGTGAAATATCCTTTTAAATTTCCATTTACCACCCATGTGGGTATATCAGAACAACTGCTATAGGAGTATGCAGGAAGGACAATGTGAGGCAACTCTTTTGATTGAAAGTTTGTTTATAAAGCAGTATTTGAGAATATCTGATAACATTCTGGCTGCTAGTGTTCAGTAAATCAGGGTAACCATGTCCTGACCTGACACTAGGTTAGTCAGGGAAACCATGTCCTGACCTGACACTAGGTTAGTCAGGGTAACCATGTCCTGACCTGACACTAGGTTAGTCAGGGTAACCATGTCCTGACC
>NC_036848.1:10450084-10469384 GCF_002910315.2 Salvelinus sp. IW2-2015
CCATGTCTGACACTAGATTAGTCAGGGTAACATGACCTGCCACTCAGGTTAGTCAGGGTAACCATGTCCTGACCTGACACTAGGTTAGTCAGGTTAACATGTCCTGACACTAGGTTAGTCAGGGTAACCATACCTGACCTGACACTAGGTTATCAGGTTAAACATGTCCTGACACTCAGGTTAATCAGGGTAACCATGACCTGACACTAGTTAGTCGATGGAACCATGACCTGAATCCTGACAATAGGTTAGTCAGGTTAACATGGACCTGACACTAGGTTAGTCAGTAAACATGTCCTGACACTAGGTTAGTCAGGGTAACCATCATCGGACACTAGGTTATTCAGGTAACCATGACCTGCACACGGTAGTCAGGTGTAAACATTCCTGACACTAGGTTAGTCAGGTTAAACATGTCCTGACACTAGGTTAGTCAGGTAACCCATGACCTGACCACACTAGGTTAGTCAGGTAAACATGTCCTGACACTAGGTTAGTCAGGTTAACCATGACCTGACACTAGGTTAGTCAGGGTAACCATTGACCTGACACTAGGTTAGTCAGGTAACCATGTCCTGACCTGACACTAGGTTAGTCAGGTAAACATGCCTGACACCAGGTTACAGGTAACCATGACCTACACCAGTAGTCAGGTAACCATGACCTGACACTAGTTAGTCAGGTAAACCATGTCCTGACCTGACACTAGTTAGTCAGGTTAAACGTGTCCTGACACTAGGTTAGTCAGGGTAACCATTCCTGACACTAGTTAGTCAGGGTAACCATGTCTGACCTGACACTAGGAATGTTAAGTCAGGAACCATGACCTGACCTGACACTAGGTTAGTCAGGGTAACCATGACCTACCTTACACTAGGTTAGTCAGGTTAAACATGTCCTGACCTTGACACTATGTTAGTCAGGGTAACCATGTCCTGACCTGACACTAGGTTAGTCAGGTAAACTGTCCAGACACTAGGTTAGTCAGGGTACCATGACCTACACTAGGTTAGTCAGGGTAACCATGTCCTGACACTAGGTTAGTCAGGTAACCATGTCCTGACACTAGGTTAGTCAGGTAACCATGAGACCTGACCTGATTACTAGTTTAGTCAGGGTAACCATTGCCTACATGTCCTGACCTGACACTATGTTAGTCAGGGTAACCATGACCTGACCTGACACTAGGTTAGTCAGGGTAACCATGACCTGACCTGACACTAGGTTAGTCAGGGTAACCATGACCTGACCTGACACTGGGTTAGTCAGGGTAACCATGACCTGACACTAGGTTAGTCAGGGTAACCATGACCTGACCTGACACTGGGTTAATCTTTGACATCCAGCTTGTTTATTGTGCTGGATTGATACCAAGTTTAACACTTGTTATTCTAGCCAGGACCGACTTTAGATCAGACACGTTTATGTAGATGTGTAAGCCCTAAGTGCTTTCAGGGACAGTCTGAGTCTTGTCTGACCTTTGACCTCTCACCTCAGGCTACGGGAGCCCCCTGAAGGAGATCCCCCGTGAGAAGTTCAACCTGACAACCAGGTCCTACTGTTCCCCCTGGAGGGAAGCCCTGGGTGACAGTGACAAGCTCCTGTTGACTCTCAGCACCCAGCTCCCACAGGGGGCCACACTACAGCTGGCCAACTACAGGTGCTTCAACAGGTCAGTCTCAYCACCTCACTAACCCACAGGGGCCACATTACAGCCCGCCAACTAGAGATGTAACAAGAAAAGGTGCAGCCAGATCAAACGTAGAGACCCTGCCCGCTAACTTGAGATGTAACCCTGACAACAACTAGGACCTCTGACGACTTCACACTTCAAAGGCAGGACAATATTATGCATTGTTTTCTTTGGAAAGACAACCAATCTTCAAACCCCCATCTTCAAATAAAGCCGCAGATGACCGAAGCATGCTATCAAATTAATAACACAATTATCTCGAATTAGCTTCTCTCGGCGCCCGTCCATGTTTCCACTCCCTTTGAAAAGTAATCCCGTCTCTGGCTCGCACCTCCTTGGACTGTGACTGTCCGGCATTTGGCTATTTTAAAGCAGGCTCCAGAAAGAAGGGGAAGAGGCAGCCCCTTAAAGACCGATGGTGCACGAAGGGGCTCCTCTTACCCTGGCACACGCAGTGTGAGGCAACTCCCAGAATAAAGGCTAAACGTCACACTTCATTAGTGCACTGCCACTCATGTGGTGCCAGTCATTCAGTAACTGAAGCACACTTGGATGGATTGGTTTACTCCTTTAATTAACGAGGTATGTGGGTTTAATTGAGTATAATCTAAAGTAAGTCTGAGTCACACAAACGGTGTGGGCCAACTGGGAAGAAGAGCGCTCCAGCTATAGTCAAATGATTCCTGAATTATTTCAGACCTAAAATGTCACTAGTCCAGGCCAGGCAGGGTCATTAGAGAGCTGTCCAGGCCAGACAGGGTCATTAGAGAGCTGTCCAGGCCAGGCAGCGTCATTAGAGAGCTGTCCAGGCCAGGCAGGGTCATTAGAGAGCTGTCCAGGCCAGGCAGGGTCATTAGAGAGCTGCCCGGGCCAGGCAGGGTCATTAGAGAGCAGTCCAGGCCAGGCAGGGTCATTAGAGAGCTGTCCGGGCCAGGNGGGCCAGGCAGGGTCATTAGAGAGCTGTCCGGGCCAGGCAGGGTCATTAGAGAGCTGTCCGGGCCAGGCAGGGTCATTGGTGCTGCCCAGGCCRGGCAGGGTCATTAGAGAGCTGTCCGGGCCAGGCAGGGTCATTGGAGAGCTGTCCAGGCCAGGCAGGGTMATTAGAGAGCTGTCCAGACCAGGCAGGGTCATTAGAGAGCTGTCCAGGCCAGGCAGGGTCATTGGAGAGCTGTGTGGATGACTGGGCATCACATAGCAATCTAAAAGCCTCCACTTTAGATCTGACTGTTGAGTGAGAAAGATCTGGTACCCAGCGAATGTATTTGAGGTTATGTAAGGTTGGATATACCGAGTCATTCCCTTCCTCAAATATACTCAAACACTTACAACACATTCATCCCTCTTTCTCTCAGAGCGGCCACACCTTTTGGAGGCCCACAGCAACAGAGTAAGAGGGTGATCCCAGTGATGGGGTTCGAGCTGTTGGACTCACAGCACCTCCCTGGTACGACCYTGGACCGCATGTGTAAACGTCCCAACTTCAACAGAGCACCACGGGGATGGGGTCACGACTACTCCCCTGAATCCACCGACCTGTGATTGGCCCACTGTTCACCTACGTCCTTCAAACTTCATGTGACATCACAGGCTAAAAGACTGAAGCATTAATCTGCTCTTATTACCCATCCTCATCCCTCTGGATTGAAAGATGACCTATCCGGATTAGGAAGAAGTTGCCCCTAAATACAGATATTTTCATCCGTTTAATAGTTAGGATAAGGGTAGATCTGTGGTTAGGGGCAACTTGTAACTCGAGTGATCCCTGTTATTGAGTCACTCCTCCTTTCTTTCATCTTAACGCCCTCTTACCCATCCTCACTCCCCCATTCACCTCACCACTTGCCTCCCTTCCCATCCCCTGTTCACTCATCCCTCCCTCTTTCGGAGCCCCCCTGTTTATAAAGGACTGACAGTGTGATCTTGATTAATGTAAATGATAGAGTACTTGTTTTAATGGCATAAGCGGACAACATACGTGAAACATTACAATAATAAACTTAATCATGTTGTGGGAAAAAAATTGTATCAAAGTGAGAAACAAATGTATAATATGAATGAGAATATAAAAATGTTCCTCTCAAGAGATCGACTCTGCAGGATGCTTGGCACATTTCAACAACTCTTATGATGTACACGAAATACACTGATCCATGACAGGTGGGTATACAGATGACATTATGCACCACCATGCACAAAACACAGTAGCCCTTAAAACTTAAAAGAATGCACTTATGATACCAAATTCCCAGATTGAGTTGGATTTGATTTCACGCCTTTAGTTGTTTGCTGTTAACTCAAATCCACTGCTGAGATATGGTTAAACTGAGTGAGTGGGCAGACATTTTGTAACATCCTTGTGAACCTCAAGACGTAGGATGATGACGTTGCCCCTGGAAGCAGATCCCAGGTCAGTTCTGTGTTTTTCCCCCTAATAACTATGGCGAGGATTGGGGGAAGGTAAGCTGATCCTAGATCTGTGCCTAAGGGAAACGTCTGCCCAGAGCAATTCTCTCGACTGTTTGGCATAGCGAAGTACCGACATGGCAACTAGTCGCCGTGACGGGCAGCGTGGGCTCCTATGCGCTGGAGGTCCTGAGAAGGGTAGTGGATGTGTTCTGGGGATCTCATACCCATGAAGGGGGAAGAGGGGGACCCATGGAACCCATGTGAAACATAGGACCACTAAAACCTGAAGGGGAGAAGAGATACGCACAACAGACACACAGCAGGGTCAACACAGAGGTAGCTCAGTGATATAGCACAAGTATAGCCAGCAGTTTCTCCTAACCATCACAGGACAAAGGAGAGACTGGTACCTGGATGTAGTGGGGGGCAAGGAGTTGTTCACGACATTAGGAGAGGTACTGGGGGGCAAGGAGATGTTCATGACATTAGGAGAGGTAGAGAGAGGTTCATGACATTAGGAGCGGTACCAGGAGGTAGGGAGAGGTTCATGATTATATAGGAGAGGTACCGGAGGTAGGGAGAGTTCATGACATTTGGAGAGATACCAGGAGATAGGAGAAGAGTTCATGACATATAGATAGAGAGTACGGAAGGTAAGGAGAGGTTCATGACATTTGGAGAGATACCAGGAGATAGGGAAGAGGTTCATGACATTAGGAGAGGTACCGGAGGTAGGGAGAGGTTCATGATATTAGAGAGGTACGGGAGTAGGGAGAGGTTCATGACATTTGGAGAGATACCAGGAGATGGGGAAGAGGTTCATGACATTAGGAGAGGTACCGGGAGGTAGGGAGAGGTTCATGACATTAGGAGAGGTACCAGGAGGTAGGGAGAGGTTCATGACATTAAAAGAGGTACCCGGAAGTAGTTAGTAGAGCAGGTGGGAGAGAGAAGACAGTCAGACTTAGGCTTGCACACACATACACAGGCTCACACATACACAGGCTCACACATACACAGGCTCACACACAGGCTCACACACACACACAGGCTCTCACACACACAGGCTCTCACACACACAGGCTCACACACACACCCTCTCAATGCATCCAAGACATCAGACATTCACCTCCAGGCAGTCCTGGTACAGGGTCCAGTTTGGTTCCCATCTCACTGACCCCGTCCTTGATGGCCTCCTTCCCTCTAGCTGCCTGGGCCCTGGCCAGTCACAACTCATTACAGTACAGGATTACTAGGGAGACTGTCACATGGAGCCCAAATACCCAATAAGTCAACAAGTCTAACACTCTGCCCCATCTACAGGGTTGTGTCCATCTGGTTAGAAAGGAGGAACGTGCAGTACTTTCTGTTCCTCTCCTCGTAACCCTTGATCTCTTTCTTACCTGCCCCACTTTTGACGGTGAGTCTACGTCCATGGTTGATAATGAGCTTGTTGAAGGACTTCTAAGCGGCGAGCTGAGCCGCCTGCCATGTGGCAAACTGGATGAAGGCACACTGCTGCTTCTGGACGATGGTGGTGCTCCAGATCTCCCCAAACTGGTAGAAGCGATTCCTGTAGGAGCACACCACAACCATCTGTCACAGATCGTTGAAACTGCCCCAAAACATTGTCCTTGTCGGATATTTTGGAAGCCCCCCTATGTCGAGTGTGGTGATGGTCTTATCCTCGGGCGTATCCAGTTGAGGCATGGTTGGGGCATGGTGGAGGCTCGTTTCAGCAGCTTGTCAGCCACAGGGTCGTTGATACCATAGTAACGGTCCATAATGTTCTAGTCTGCCAGGGGATCGTCTGGGTCTGTGGGCCTCTCGTGCCTGGGGTTGTAGAGAGAGAGCAGGAAGGAAGAGAGTTGTCCCCAGTCAATGCAGGTCGATGTATTGCTCAACATCACCACCAAGTGAAATTTCAACATCATTACAAGTCATACAGACAGGAGGTAGCCAGGGCTGTATTTAGTCATTGGACTGTATAAACAGGACCCAACTGTAGCGCTTAAAAAGAGATAGAGCTATCATTTAATGGCATTCTCACCTGTAGGGACACTCCTCTCTTGCACTCTCCCTTCACCCAGAAGAAGCAGATGTGGGGTCTATTCCTCTTGTAGTAGGGCGAGCTTCAGCAGCATCTCACTGGAGCAGGGGGCCTTACCCAGGAGACCCACCGGCCATGTCCTGTCAGAGTTCCCTATCTGGGGGCACAGGGAGTCGGGGAGATGAGGGAGGTAACAGGGGAAAACACTGGCTGTTGAATTTGTGATCACAGAAATAACAGGGCTGCAGCCTCCTCTCCCCCTCCATACGTCTCTCTCCATATTGTTTGTAGTACTCCTTGTTTACGTCTGACTTCGGCACATCATCCTTGATGTCCAGCCCGGTGTCTTAAAATCTTCGATTTGGTACTTCTACAGGCAGCTCTAGTCAAGACAAAGTAGCCATGGCTTGAACAGGTAGTTAAGGTGGTGCAGGTAAGAYATCAGTGACGTACCATACTCCAGGTATGACAGACCATCTTGCTGCAGGTCTGACATACCTCTGTCTTCTTGAAGCACATCCTCGTTCCTGGACACCAGCAGAACACAGTGAAGGGACTGGCACATATCTAAGGAAGGAGGTGAGAGATGTTCATTAGTTTTGATAAAGAAAATGTACTATTCAAATGTCTTTGGATTTAGGAATTAAAAGGACCAACAAAATGGTATCTTACCTTGCATTCTTCTGCATACTTCTCTTTGTTATGTCAAAGAAACAAGCATAAAATGGAGGCTTCTGAAGCTTGATATAAACCAAACAGAATCTAAGTGAAGCACACTCCTAATACCAGGCCAGTCACTTTTCTTGAATCATACACTGAACAAAAATATAAACGGAACAATTTCAACGATTTTACTGAGTTAGAGTTCATATAAGAAAATCAGTCGATTGAAATAAATGAATTAGGCCCTAATCTATGGATTCCACATGACTGGGATACAGATGCACSTCTTGGTCACAGATACCTTAACAAATAAAAAGTCACATACACATGGTTAGCAGATGTTAATGCGAGTGTAGCGAAAAGCTTGTGCTTCTCGTTCCGACAGGGCAGTAATATCTAACAAGTAATCTAAGAAATTCACAACAACTCCCTTATACACACACACACACAATGTAAGGGGATGGAATGAGAATATGTACATATAAATCTATGGATGCGCGATGGCTGAGCAGCATAGGCAAGATGCAGTAGATGGTATAAAATACAGTATATACATGTGATGAGTAATGTAGGGTATGTAAACATTATTAAAGTGACATTATTTGTGTACAGATCCTTGCGACTTGGGGTCGTGCATTATCATGCTGAAACATGAAGTGTTGGCGGCAGATGCACCGCACGACAATGGGCCTCAGGATCTCGCCACGGTATCTCTGTGCATTCAAATTGCCATCGATAAAATGCAATTGTGTTTGTTGTCCATAGCGTGTGCCTGCCTGCCTGCCCATACCATAACCCCACAGCCACCACGGGGCACTCTGTTCACAACATTGACATCAGCAAAACGCTCGCCCACACGACGCCATACACGCTGTCTGCCATCTGCCCGGTACAGTTAAAACCATTATTCATCTATGAAGAGCACACTCAAGCGTGCCAGTGGCCATCGAAGGCGAGCATTTGCCCACTGAAGTCAGTCACGACATCAAACTGCAGTCAGGTCAAGACCCTGGTGAGGACGATGAGCACGCAGATGAGCTTCCCTGAGACGATTTCTGACAGTTTGTACAGAAATTCTTAGGTTGTGCAAACCCAGTTTCATCAGCTGTCCGGGTGGCTGGTCTCAGAAGATCATGCAGGTGAAGAAGCTSGATGTGGAGGTCCTGGGTTGGCACGGTTTCACATTGTCTGCAGTTGGTGAGGCCGGTTGGACGTACTGCAAAATTCTCGATAACGGCGTTGGAGGCAGATTATGGTAGATAAATKAACATTCAATTCTCTGGCAACAGCTCTGGTGGACATTCCTGCAGTCAGCATGCCAATTGCACGCTCCCTCAAAAGTTAAGGCATCTGTGGCATTGTGTTGTGACAAAACTGCACATTTTAGAGTGTTCTTTTACTGTCCCCAGCRCAAGGTGCACTGTGTAATGATCATGCTGTTTAATCTGTCACTTGGATGGATTATCTTGGCAAAGGAGAAATTCTCACTAACRGGGATGTAAACAMATTTGCGCACAAAATTTGAGAGAAAAGCTTTTTGAGAGTATGGAACATTTCTGTGATCTTTTATTTCAGCTCATGAAACATGGGACCAACACTTCACATGTTGCGTTTATATTTTATTTCAGTATAAATGACAGACGCAAACTAGCAGCTAAAATATTTTGCCAAATCAAGACAAAGTTAAACTACTTACTATGCGGATGTATGGATTTTCCCCMAAACATTTCTGATACAGAATTGGGAAATCCTGGGGAAGGAAGATATGCAGGTTGAGTAAAACATAAATGCAACCAACATACAGCAATACCTTTTTATCATTATAACATCCTCTGGTGGTTTCTCTGGTCAMAAGCCACACCTCTCTTTGGCCCTGTGATTGGTGAAGCGACTTAATAGCRCCTACTCTACCATTTGTAGGAGGTWGGATTCAGTCCAACTACTAACCTTCAGGTTTTCAATATCAACCACCTCACCAGAAAGCCTAAATATGCCATCCCATCTGGTTTGGCTACTTTGAAGAATCTCAGACATAAAATATATTTTGATTTGTTTAACACTTTTTGGGTTATTACATGACTCCATATGTGYTATTTCATCRTTTTGATGTCTTCACTATTATTCTACAATGTAGGAAATAGTCAAAATAAAGAAAAATCCTGGAATGAGTAGGTGTGTCCAAACTTTTGACTGGTACTGAATGTAAATGTGATATTTTAGTAGTTTTTTCATAAATTTGCAAAAAAATATTTTGTTTTTGATTTGTCATTATGGGGTATTGTGAGTAGATTGATGAGGGCAAAAAACAATCTAATCCATTTTAGTATAAGCCTGTAATGTAACAAAATGTGGAAAAAGTGAAGGGGTCTGAATACTTTACAAATGCATTGTGTGCAGGCCAGACAAGGCCCATATGGGAACTGGAGGCACAGGGACAAGTAGTTGGGAAAAGAGAGGAACATCCTCCTAAGTAAACACAGAATAGTATCTGTGCAACCTGACAAGAGCATGTTGTGTGTCAACCAATGGTGGCACAACACAAAAACCTCAGACTAGGGTCTAAGCTACAACATACGCAAATATGAAGGAAAACTAGTTAAATTATGGCTAACCCCCAACTAGTTAWACATTTTATTTTTTTATTTTTACAATTTATCTTCTTAAAATCTGATTTTAAACCTAACCCTAAGTACAATGCTAACATTATGCCTAACCTTAAATTAAGATCAAAAATCGAATTGTTATGAATTTTTACATTATAGCCAATTATTACTTTGTGGCAACCACAATAGCGGGGGTACGCCGTACCGGTAAAATATGTGCCCATCACAATAAATACAACAAAATATCAAGAAAACTGTAGGCTATAACACCATTATTTATCATTACTGCATGTGAGGCATGAAGAATGTGCGAATGGACTTGAAAACGGGTGGTATAGCCTACAATGTGGTTCGACGAGAACACTGACATTTTGCCAAGGAGGAGATAAGGGCCCGATACCTAGAGGCGCACGGACAGCAGAGGTCGCATTAATTCTGGCCTACTGACTGACAACCACCAAATGTCATGGCACTTTTTGGTGTTTTGTGTCACAGATGTCTCTTTCCAGTCACCAGTGTTTGGAGGCTGGAAATATGTTGCAAGTGGATGAAGGTGCGCAGGTAGCCTAGTAAAGGAGTCCGTTGAAGTGACTTTGACAATCAGATGAAAACATCATGACTGGTTGTGTTTATGCCACAATAAAAGGTCAAACATTTTAAAAGTTAAATGACAAATGTTTACGACCATGCCCACAGAGATCTTATTGAATTAATAGGGATTATATAACGTCATTCTATGATTAGGCTCAGAATTATTTTGGGTGCATGCACACATAGGAGGTCCCGTAGCAGGAAGAAATGTAAATCTACTTTCACCCCTGGTGGTAACTCGTGAAAACCATCAATGAGAGAAGATTTGAAGTAGACAAGATGGAGTTGTACACATTGTTGGATTACTTCATTGAGTAAAAAATGAATTTCATAACGGAGCATTTTCTAATTAAGCAATAAGGCCCGAGGAGGTGTGGTATACTCTGTGTTGTGTCAYGCCTAAGAACAGCCATTAGCCACGGTATAATGGCCATTTACCACAAACCCCTGAGGTGCCATATTGCGATTACAAAACAGGTTACCAACTTAATTAGAACAGTAAACAATTAGTTTTGCATCATACCTGTGGTAGATTGTCTGATAYACCACAGCTTTCAGCTAATCAGCATCCAGGACCCAAACTAGCCAGTTTATAAATTAAAATATAAACTGGGTGGTTCGAGCCCTGAATGCTGATTGGCTGAAAGCTGTGGCATATCAGACCATATACCATGGGTATGAAAAAATATTTATTTTGTGTTAAGGGTGTRTACTGGAGGCGAAGTCAGGTGCAGGAGAGCAGAGTGTAGTAAACAGGCACACTTTTTTTCCTGTCCAAACAAAAGCACTACATAAAACTTGCCCAAAACAMAGAACATAAACAAGTCTGGCGCATAACAATACCCACATAACATCAAAACAAATTCACACAAAGACATGGAGGGGAACAGAGGACTAAATACATTCAGTGTGATTAGGGAATGAAAACCAGGTGTGTATGGAACAAGACAAAACAAATGGGAATATGAAAAATGGAGCGGCGATGGCTAGAAAGCCGGTGACGTCGATCGCCGCCAGAACAAGGAGAGGAGCCGACTTCGGCGGAAGTCGTGACATTTTGACTCTTGTAATTACGTTGGTAACCAGTTTATAATAGCAATAAGGCACCTGTGGGGTTTGTGGTATATGCCCAATATACCACGGTTAAGGGCTGTACCCAGGTACTCCGAGTTGCGTCCTGCATAAGAACAGCCCTTAGCCATGATATATTGTCCATATTCCACATCCCCTCGGGCATTATTCTTAAACGAACCTCCTGAAACTAGACATGGACATTGCTTGTCTTCCAAGTTGGGAATTGAGGAAGTATCACCAAGTTAAGGTTGATCGAAAATGATCTTTGCTAAGCCAAACATACCCCATTCATAAAAGCTAATTGCTTTGGGGAAAATAAGGAACTTATCTTTCATAAGAGCAATAAATAGTAAAAAAAAAAAAAAAAACGTTATTTAAATTACTACATCTTTATAGGGCTAGGGTTCCCACACGGCCATATCTCCACGTTACATCGCTTGTTTATGAGATTCGATACTGTGATTTAATTGCGATTTGATGTTCCAAACATATTGCTCACTATATGTATGCTGCAGGGGGACAAGAGAGAGCCATGAGAAACAAGCTTCGATCAGTCATGGAAATAAAAGGTGCAGAAAACAAATTGGCTCCCTATTTAAAAAGATGTATAACAATCTATGGAGGAGGGTAAAMAATACTGGAGTTTTGGTGCAGGTACAGTCAACTAGCGCTAAAATAATATTGCGATATTAATCAAACGATACAATACGATATGCAAATGTACCGATTGTTCCTGCATCCCTAATGTTTACAGAAGCAAGACTGGCTGACACCTGTGCTAATTTGCCATCTATGCGTGCATAAGGTTAACTAAAAGGTTACATAAAAATAAAAAAAACATTTAAAAGCTTAACTGTGGAGGAAGTGTAACTTAGTTAGTCAACTGCATGCACACAACTATTGGATCTGTGCAAAACKTCTACATTAAGTGTATATTTTTTGTTGTTGAAATACTAACGTTTGCTAGCTAGCCTTTGCTAACAAATCATCATCCACATATCGAAGTTCTGGCATACTGAAATTAATTACGCCTTTAGTTTATACATTCATATACAATCATTTTCCAGGTTAACATACTCGACGATTTAACACGTACCGCGTCTTCCCTATTATGTCAGCGCCTAAGGATGTCACCATTTTTACTTGTTGCAGGGGAAAAAAACAACCCCACTGCGCATGCAACGCCACGAAAATAAAGTCACATCCCACAATGCAACACAAAGCCTTGTACGCCCCTTATTAATCATTATGCAACTTTATTAATGGACATCTGGAATGAATTGAAGAAGTGCCTGTGAGCTTGCATGTGTGTGTGTATTTATTCTGATCAAACCTCCTACCTTAACTAGTTTGTGACGGTTTACTCTGCATCATGCTATTTGCAGCARGGCCCTGTGAGCCCGGGGGTGGAAAACCTTAATTAGCACACTGGAGCGGTGGTTGCAGGATGTTTCAGATTAGGGATCAACACTAATGGAGGCCTAATCCCCTAATATGTATTTAAAATCGTGGAAGAGGCTCTCTGCTGAGAAACCACAGACAGGGATTAGAATAGGGCTGGAGCCGTGTGCTTGACAGTGCCACACTTACCTCGACAGAGGCAGGAGGTTGGGCTGAGACAGACCTGGGGGTCAACTCCATTACAGTCCCAGCCAGAACTACATCACCGTTCAAAAGTTTGGGGTCACTTAGAAATGTCCTTGTTTTTTAAAGAAAAGCAACTTTTTTGTCCATTAAAATAACATCAAATTGATCAGAAATACAGTGTAGACATTGTTAATGTTGTAAATGACGATTGTAGCTGGAAACGGCAGATTTTTAATGGAGTATCTACATAGGCGTACAGAGGCCCGCTATCAGCAACCATCACTCTTGTGTTGCAATGGCACGTTGTGTTAGCTAATCCAAGTTTATCATCTTAAAAGGCTAATTGATCATTAGAAAACCCTTTTGCAATTATGTTAGCACAGTTGAACTGTTGTTCTGATTAATGAAGCAATAAAACTTTAGACTAGTTGAGTATCTGGAGCATCAGCATTTTGGGGTTTGAGTACACGCTCAAAATGGCCAGAAACTGAAGAACTTTCTTCTGAAATTCGTCAGTCTATTCTTGTTCTGAGAAATGAAGGCTATTCCAGATGAGAAATTGCCAAGAAACTGAAGATCTTGTACCACGCTGTGTCCTACTCCCTTCACAGAACAGTGCAAACTGGCTTTAACCAGAATAGAAAGAGTAGGAGGCCCCGGTGCACAACTGAGCAAGAGGGCAAGTACATTATTGTCTAGTTTGAGAAACAGACACCTCACAAGTCCTCAATTTGCAGCTTCATTAAATAGTACCCGCAAAACACAAGTCTCAACGTCAGCAGTGAAGAGGCGACTCCGGGATGCTGGCCTTCTAGGCAGAGTTCCTCTGTCCAGTGTCTGTTCTTTTGCTCATCTTAATATTTTCTTTTTATTGTCCAGTCTGAGATATGGCTTTTTCTTTGCAACTCTGCCAAGAAGGCCAGCATCCTCTTCACTGTTGACATTGAGACTGGTGTTTTGCAGGTACTATTTAATGAAGCTGCCAGTTGAGGACTTGTGAGGCTAATGTACTTGCCCTCTTGCTCAGTTGTGTACCGGGGCCTCCCACTTTTTCTATTCTGGTTAAAGCCAGTTTGCACTGTTCTGTGAGTAGTACATAGCGTTGTACGAGATCTTGAGTTTCTTGCATTGAATAGCCTTAATTTCTCAGACCAAGAATAGCCTGACGAGTTTCAGAAGAAAGTGCTTTGTTTCTAGCCATTTTGAGCCTGTAATCGAACCCAAAAATGCTGATGCTCCAGATACTCAACTAGTCTAAAGAAGGCCAGTTTTATTGCTTCGTTAATCAGAACAACTGCTTTCAGCTGTGCTAACATAATTGCAAAAGGGTTTTCTAATGATCAATTAGCCTTTTAAAATTATAAACTTGGATTAGCTAACACAACGTGCCATTGGAACACAGGAGTGATGGTTTCTGATAAACAGCCTTTGTACGCCTATGTAGATATTCCATAAAAAATCTGCCGTTTCCAGCCACACTCGTCATTTATAACATTAACAACGTCTACACTGTATTTCTGATCAATTTGATGTTATTTTAATGGATATTTTTAAGTGACCCCAAACTTTTGAACGGAAGTGTAGTTTGTTTGAAGTTCATGAAATTGTGAACTTTCTCATAGAGAGTATAGGCCTTTTTTTATTAGTTGAAATCAATTTTCTGAACTGATTTGAGTTGTTAAACTCTATGTTGAAGACCTTGTTTGATCTAAATTTGATCTGGATGTGGTACATACAAAGGCAGTCATGTCCTCTCCTGCCGTGAACCCGCTCACCCATGTCATTTGGTACAGCGATCTCCTGTGTTTTCACATGGCACAGTACTCTTCACATCCATGTGAATTAGAGGTCATCTGTTCAGACTCATGCCAGACAGCCACTGTCCCTCCCGTCAGAACATCAATAAAGTTTTGAATTATGTGCTCATCAGACTACATCAGTTTATTGATCGAGTAGCCACAGGCTGTGGCCAGGGCTGATGAGGAGAAGGGGGGATGAGTTTAAATGCCTGATACTCGCCCATTAGGCCGCAGGACACACAGCGTATTGAGTGAGTACTGCGTCTGCTTCATGCGGGGCAAGACAAGGACATAAAAGGTAACTCCCTCAGAGTTGGCTTTATTGTCTTTCCTGGGCTGAGTTGTGTGGTGTTACCCCCCTTGCCTCCTGTCATGTGCCCTGGTTGAGGCAGGCAAAACTGTGTTGACCCCTGTCATGATCTGGGGTGAGACAGGCAAAGCTGTGTTTCCCACTTTCATGTGATCTGGGTGAGACAGACAAAGCTGTGTTGCCCCCTGTGTCAAACAGGAAAATCTTTTTGAAGGACGACTTTGTCCCAGGATTAGGCCCTCTGTAATCAAATCACAGACTGCGTGTGTCACAAGGTCAGAGGACAGATGTGTGTGGTGACTTCATTCCCCTAACAACTGATCCTGGGTTGTATTAGTATTTGCTCACATTGGTTGTGGTATGGACTGAGGACTTAAGAGCTGATCCTAGATCAGTTGTTGAGGGGGAGAAAGTGAACAGGGTTTGGAATGAGACATCGACTTTGACACAGACACTTGTTGTTTGCCCCTCTCTGTTTTAGAAAGAAAAAAGGTGAAGCCATGGAAACGGYCAATGTTTCCAGCTATTTATTTGCATAGCCTTCAACTGCAAGTCTCCATTTGAAGTGGTCCACAGTAAATCTTGTATACAAGCAGTATGTTTGTTTTTGGTTTAGTCTGTCAGTGGGGTGTTGTCCATAGCAACCTTGACAAAGATAAGCAATACAAGTCCACGTGAAGCATGGTTAAAATGGCAGTCTACTTGTACTTATTATTACAGATGACGTGTTCATAGGTCTGCCTAGCCCTTGACCATGACTCTCAGTCCCATTACATTACACATAAGAGTCATCGGACGAAGGCTTCTTCTGTACAGGGGAGTTTCGCTAATAGCCCTGACACTCTGTCTGAACATTAACATGCATCGCTCGTGGTACGGTTTTGGAACCTTATCTTTCACAACAGCAATAAATCATTTTCAAAAAACAAAAGGATAAAGTGATAGACACCTTTGTAGGGTTAGTCTTCTCTCCCGGCCATATCTCCATGTTACAGCGCGTGTTTACAGATTACAGATGGAAGACCACCTGTGCTAATTAGCTATCTAGCATGCTACGAACTCCTGTGTGTAACGGAAAAAGCCAGCCAGAAACATGTTGTCACTGAAAAATACTGTTGGCTGCAACTGGGATGAAGCTGATTAAAACAGTGTACAGTAACTGTATATTTTGCATTTGTGAAATTATTTTGATGTGATATGAAAGTAGAGGGATTTATGTTTCTAGAACCCTATTGTAATTGAGAATCAATTCAAGTTTAGATGGAGTATTAGTCTGTTTTGGCTGCCAGAGACAGGCTATCTCTGAAAATAACAATGTCCGTTGACCTTGAGAAGTAACGCTAGGCTCCTTTAAGAGCACACCTTGGGCTAAAGTCGGATGACTATTGAGTTGTTTTTGGATGAATGACTCCTGGGTTGGGGTCTTCACTGGTCTGTAGAGCCTCTTGAAAGTAGTGGGGGGAACAATGGTCTGAATTGTGTGATTGGTATTTAAATGCAGCCATAATCTCAATACTTGAATGAATGAATATCACACATTTTCAACCAATGTATTATTAACAGTTAGAAACTATTTATGAACTCTTTTTCATCTTTAGTACTAAATCAACAAATTGAAATATTGCGTCGACTGGCTGTCAAGAAGATGAGTTTCATATGTAATTTGGGTGAACTAACTATCCATTAAAGACTTTAGCCTCTTCAGGGACAATGCTGTGCTGGCGCCCTCTGTTGACCATTGTTGGGCAGAGCTGCATAGCATTCTCAAATTTCTCTCCCATCAGACAAGTCTAAGAAGTAGAACGGCAGACCGGAGCCGCTGGTAAAGCAAGACGTAAGCACCGGGTGAGCTTGGGTTGAATCCAAGCATTCATTCTACCAGATCGTCTCTAGGCTTTCACTCGGACCTTGAGAAGGTGAGTGTAGCGAAGTAAAACCTTTACTGGTGCAAATGTTTTGGTCAAGACGTGCTGAACGCTGCTCAGTCGTTCAATTACTAGCCTCGACTGGCTTGCTATCTTGGCGCAGATTGAAAATGCAGCCACAGTTTTGGCCTGAATTTCCCCTGGATCGAAAATGAAGCCCGGGGAAAGAGTTGAATCCCAGAGCTGCTTTTGGCTACTCAATAGGAAGGCAACCGTTTTGGTGAATTCTTGTCGAAGTTTTTTGCCTGGAATTATGTGTAGGGGTGTTGGAATGTCTGCATCAAGCAAGCGAAACCCCGTGATACAATTTAGCACGAACAAGAAAGAAAGTAACTTGTTATTGTAACTTTGTGGCATGGCAGTATCGTTAGCAGGCTAGTTATTGATTGTTKCTGTTTCTGACGCAGTAGGATACAATGTAACGTTAACTGTAAAGTATGTTTTATTGTTATGTAGCCTGAGGAGTGTGCTTAAAAACATTCTGAAAACACTGCTGACGTGGGAAAACAACTTGCTGTGTTGTGCCTTTATTTATTGCAATGTGTAGTGGAATTACGCGAGAACATTTATATATTCTTGTACCTAAAGATGGATAAAAAAGGTTTGCTTGGAAAACACGTTTTTTCCCCTCCTGATTGCATCTAGCAATTCATTTTTGATTCAATAACGTTTCACATGACAGTGGAAAGTTGCTTATGTTCCGCTAGGACTGCCTGATGTGAAGAGAATAGGCAGTACGGTATTTCTTTGCTTTTTAGGCTTCTTGCATAGGAAACGACAGTATCCACACTAAATTAGATATTTGATTAGCTGTAAGCTATATAACCTCCTTCATGGGGTGGTGGTGATGCACATATGTTTCTACACGTTGTTACGCACACATTTTCCTATTGAGTCAGTCAGACAGCTTTCACATAGAGACGTGCTATATCAGATACTGTATATAAACATTTGACTCTTCGGCGGGAACAGGAGCAGTCTAGACCTGCCTGAAATKTGTAGCCTGGGGTCTTGTTTTATATTGTGTGTGAGAGAAAGTTAGGGAGACTATTAATTTAGCTGTGTCTTTGTGTATCGGCAATCTATCTATTCTCTCAATCTCAGCCATTGCTTAAGAAAGCAGGAACAGGGCCCGTATCCACAAAGCGTCTCAGAGTAGGAATGCTGATCTAGCATCAGTTTGGACTTTTAGATGATAATTAATATGATTGTATGTACTGATCCTAGATCAGCTCCCATACTCTGAGACGCGTTGTGGATAACGACCCTGGAACATGTTTTGGGAGAAAGCTTGTCACCAAAAAGCCTGTTTTCCTCTACTGTGCATTGGGAAACAGGAGGGCTATTTTATTGGATAAAAACTCAAGTCAGAATTGCATTAATTTGATTAAATCCATTGTGAAATGTTGAGACTTGCTTTTGTGTTCTGTCTAGCTGTGCCAACTGTTTGTCTGGTATCTGACTACCAAGCCCTCTGTGATCAGGTGTTCTGAATGTTGGATGCTGCTGCTGCTCCTTCATCCCAATGGGATGTTATATTGGCTATGTAAGGTTGTTATAAACATGTTATAAACATGCTGCTGTCTAACCTATAGCATGTCATGTTATTCATGGCTAGTTTATGCTGATGGGAACCCCACACAACATGCCAGTTTGTGTATTTTTCCATGTCAGTGCCCTTCAAAGCCATGCTCAGTGTGTGTGGGGGGCCAATCCAGAACCCAGTCTATAGAATGAGAGTGGAACCAGGCAACCTTCCAATGAATTAGGGCCCCTGACCCTATCCTTCTACCCAGTACAGGACTGCCTGCCCCCATAGTCCATCCATTGGCTGTTCCATACAGTCCGTCACACTATGACTTCTCCCCCTACTAGAGCTGGTCCTCTGTACACTCTGGCCAATTGAATGTAAGGAATGCATTCATTTAGATGTTTATATAGAATATTTATTCAGATTAGCATAATGCTGACTGTGTCCAATATGTTGAAATTGGACGTCTTTGAAAAGACATTCATTCTTGAAATTGAGTTTTTTACTCTCTGTCTAATTCAATTCTGATTGGCTTTCAGTAGGCCACTGAATGGGAGAGTGTTGTAGAAGTAAACACATTGGACCATACTACTACAGTAGAAGTCGGTGTAAGAGTACTACTACTACTACTACAGTAGAAATCAGTATTAGAGTACTACTACTACAGTATAAACAAGTATTAGAGTACTACTCTACTATTACTACTACTACTACTACAGTAGAAATCAGTATTAGATGATTTATACTACTACTACAGTGAAACCAATCTTATTGTACTACAACTAATACTACAGTAGAAACCAGTATTAGATTACTACTACTACTACTACTACAACAGTAAAAAACAGTATTAGTGTACTGCTACTACCACTACTACTACAGTAGGAACCAGTAKTATTATACTACTACTACTACAGTAGGAACTAGTATTGGAGTACTACTACTCCTACTACAGTAGGAACCGATATTAGAGTATTACTACTTCTACAGTAGGAACCAGTACTAGAGTACTACTACTTCTACAGTAGGAACCAGTATTAGAGTACTACTACTACAGTAGGAACCAGT
>NC_036848.1:10469801-10471569 GCF_002910315.2 Salvelinus sp. IW2-2015
TTTGGGAGTCACTACTACTACTGACTACAGTAGGACCGGTATTAGAGTACTACTACTTCTACAGTAGAACCAGTATTAGCCTACTACTACATACAGTAGGAACCAGTATTAGAGTACTACTACTACTACTACATAGAACCAGTATTAGAATACTAATATTACAGTAGGAACCAGTATTAGAATACTACTACTACAGTGGACCAGTGTTAGATTACTCTACTACAGTAGGAACTAGTATTGAGTACTACTACTCCTCTACAGTAGGAACCAATATTAGAGACTACTACTACAGTAGGAACCCGTTTGGAGTACTACTATACTATACTACTACTACAGTAGGAACCGGTATTAAAATACTACTACTACAGTAGAACCAGTATTAGAGTTACTACTACTACTACAGTAGGACCCAGTATTGAGTATACTACTACTACAGTAGAACAGTATTAAAATACTCTACCCAGTAGGAACCGTATTAGAGTACTACTACTACCACAGTAGGACCAGTATTAGAGTCTACTATCTACTACAGTAGGAACCAGTATTAGAGTACTACTACTACAGTAGGAACCAGTATTAGAGTACTACTACTACTACAGTAGGAACCAGTATTAGATTACTATTACTACAGTAGGACCCAGTTTTGGTACTACTATACAGTGGTCGATTAAATACTACTATTTCTACAGTAGGACCCAGTATTAGAGTAATACTACTACTACAGTAGGAACCAGTATTATAATAACTACTACAGTAGGAACCAGTATTAGAGTACTACTACTACCACAGTAGGACCCGTATTAGAGTACTACTACTCTACAGTAGGAACATATTAGAGTACTACTACTACAGTAGGAACCAGTATTAGAGTATACTACTACTTACAGTAGGAACCAGTATTAGATTACTATTACTACAGTAGGACCCAGTTTTGGAGTACTACTACTACAGTAGGATCCGTATTAAAATACTACTATTTCTACATAGGAACAGTAATAGAGTACTACTACTACAGTGGGAACCATTCGAATACTACTGCTACTACAGTAGAGCCATTATTAGACTATTACTACGTAGGAACCAGTATTAGAATACTAGTACTAGAGTAGGAACCAGTATTAGAGTACTACTACTACTACAGTAGGACCAGTATTAGTTACTATTACTACAGTAGGACCAAGTATTAGGTACTACCACTACGTAGGAACCGTATTAGAATACTAGTACTACAGTATGACCCGGTATTAGCAGTACTACTTATACAGTAGAACCAGTATATAATACTAGTACTACAGTAGAACCAGTATTGAGTACTACTACTACAGTAGGAACCAGTATTATAATACTAGTACTACAGTAGGAACCAGTATTAGAGTAACTACTACTACAGTAGGACCAGTATTAGAATACTACAACAACAGTAGGACCAGTATTAGAATACTACTACTACCTACAGTAGGAACCAATATTAGAATACTATTACTACTGCCAGTAGAACCAGTATTAGTGAATCACCAGATAGTACCTTGAGTTATTTTGAATAGAAAAATTATTAAGGTATTCAGATTTTTTTGGCGTCACGAGCGTGCTCATTGTATCTGTAAGTTTGCGTGTGTGTCGTGCATGGGCAGTTGTGGCTATTTTGAATAGAAAAATTATTAAGGTATTCAGATTTTTTGGCAGTCACGAGCGTGTCCACTTGTATCTGTAAGTTTGCGTGTGTGTGCGTAGCAGTGTGGCAGTGTGTTTATGTGTGGTCTTGTGTGTG
>NC_036848.1:10471594-10478317 GCF_002910315.2 Salvelinus sp. IW2-2015
ACCATTTTTCCGTATTTGAGTCAGTCAGACGCTTTACACATGCGGGAACGTGCTATATCAATACTGTATTAACATTTACTTCTGCGCGGCAGGGCGTCTGACCTGCCTGAAATTGTGTAGCCTGGGGTCTTTTTTTATTCGTGTGGAGAGAAGTTAGGGAGCTTATTAATTTGCTGTGTTCTTTGTGTTATCGGCAATTCGATCATTCTTCTCAATCTAGGCCATTGCTTAGAAGCACGGAACAGGGCCCGTTCCCACAAAGGTCTCACGAGTAGGAATGGCTGATCTAGCATCAGTTTGGACTTTTTAGATGATCATTAATATGTTGTATGTACTGATTCCTAGATCAGCTACCATACTCTGAGAGCGCGTTGTGGTAAGCCTGGACAGTTTTGGGGAGAAAGCCTTGATCACCAAAAAGCACATGTTTTTCCGTCTTCTCGTGGCGTGGGAATAACAGGAGGCGCTTTTGATTGGATAAAATCAAGTCCAGAATTGCATTATTTGATTAAGTCCGGTGTGAAATGTTGAGACTTGACTTTGTGTTCTGTCTAGCTGTGACTGTGTTTGTCTGGTATTGCATACCAAGCCCTCTGTGATCAGGTTGTTTCTGGAATGTTGGATGCTGCTGCCCTTCATCCCAATGGGATGTTCATATATTGGGCTATGTAAGGTTTGTTATACTTGTTATAAACATCGCTGTCTACCTTAGATGTCTGTATATTCATGAGTAGTTATATGCCTGATGAGAACCCACAGGTCCAACCACATGCCGTTGTGTTTTTCCATGTCAGTGCCTCTCAAGCGCATGCTCGATCGTGTGTGGGGGGCAATCCAAACAGTCTAGAACAGTCTGAGATGGGATCCGGACAGAAGCCTCTCCAAATTGGGCACTGGGGGGACAACCCTGCCCTTTCTTCTACCAGTCCACGGACTGCCTCCCCATGTCCTCATTGGCTGTTCCATAACAGTCCGTCACACTACTGACTTCTCGCCGCCTATAGAAGCTTGGTCCTCTGTTACACTCTGGCCATTGAATGTAAGAATGCATCATTAGATGTTTATATAGAATATTTATTGCAGATTAGCATAATGCTGACTGGTCCAATATGTGAATTGGACGTCTTTGAAAAAGACATTCATTCTTGAAATTGAGTTTTTTACTCTCTGTCTAATTCAATTCTGATTGGCTTTCAGTAGGCCACTGAATGGGAGAGTGTTGTAGAAGTAAACACATTGGACCATACTACTACAGTAGAAGTCGGTGTAAGAGTACCTACTACTACCTTACAGTAGAATCAGTATTAGAGGTACAGCTACCTACAAGTATAAACATATTATGAGTATGGAGCTAAATCTACTTCGAATACTTATACTACTATTACAGTAGAAATCAGTATTAGATGATTATACTTACTACTACATGTGAAACCAATCTTAAATTGTACTCAAACTAATAACTACAGTAGAAACAGTATTAGATTAACACTACTATACTTACCTACAACAGTAAAAAAACCAGTATAGTTATGCTCTACTTCACCTATACTAAGCTAGAGACCAGTACTTATTATACTACTCACTTATCTAAGTAGGAATAGTATGGAGTACTACTACTCCTACTACGTAGGAACGATATTCAGAGTATTTTACTATTCTACAGTAGGCATACTTTAGAGTACTACTACTTCTACAGTAGGACCAGTATTAGAGGTACACTACTAACAGTAGGAACCAGTTTTGCGAGTACTACCTACTATTACTAACATGGTAGAGAACCGGTTTAAGAGGTACTACTATCAATTTACAGTAGGACCAGCAGTACACATGTAATCTACGCGGAGAAACGTTAGAACTATCACTTACTTTACACTATACTAGTACCAGTGATTATGAGGCTAGACTTAACTTATCTAATTGTACAGGTCAGGAACAGTTTAAATACTATTACGTAGGAGTATATTAGAATACGACTACTCGCTTAGGACCAGTTGTTAGATTACTACATACTACAGGGTAGGACTAGTTGGATACTTAACTACTAACTACTCACTACAGTAGCGAAACCAATATTATGAGAACTACTATACGTAGAGGAACCAGTTTTGGAGTACTAATTACTTATACTTTTACTATACAGTAGGAACCCGGCTATTAAAATACCTACTCCTACAGTAGGAACCCAGTATTCAGGTACATATTAACTACTACTTACAGTAGGACCAGTATTAGAGTCATACTACGATACAGTGGAACCAGTTATTAAAATACTCACCTACCACAGTGGGAACAGTATGAGAGTACTACACTACCGAGCAGTAGGACCAGTATTAGAGTACACTACTCGTACAGTAGGAACGCAGTATTAGAGTACTACTACTTACAGTAGGAACAGTATTAGAGTTAACTACTTACTACGAGGAACCAGTATTAGATTACTATTACTACGAAGAGACCCAGTTTGGCAGTACTACTTACTACAAGTAGGATCCTGGTATAAAATACTACTATTTTACGAAGTAGGACCCAGTATTAGAGTAATACTACTACTACAGTAGGGAAGCCAGGTAGTTTAAAATACTACTACTTACAGGTAGGAACCAGTATTAGAGTACTACTACCTACCACACAGTAAGGGCACAGGTATTAGAGATACTAAGTAACAGTAGATACCTACTATTACAGTAGGAACATATAGAGTACTACTACTACTACAGTAGGAACCTAGTACTTTATAATAGACCAGTTTTGGAGTACTGAACTCTATTACAGTAGGACCAGTTTAGCAAATTTTGACTATTTAGCCTTCAAAGTAGGACAGTTTAGGTACTACTACAGTGGGATCCCGTATTAAACTTTATGTGACATATACGTTATTTCTACAGCTAGGAACCAAGTATTTATTAGACAAAAGTTGCTTAGAACTACAACTACAGTAGGACCCAGTATTCTAGATACTACTGTTACTAAGTAGGAGCATATTAGAGTACTATCACTGACAGTAGAACAGTATTGAGATACTATATACAAGTAGTAACCGGTATTAGAGTACTACTACACTACAAGTTAGGAACCAGTATTATAATACTATTATACAGTAGGACACAGTATTAGAGTAACTACTCATCATACAGTTAGGAACCCAGTATTAGAATTACTAGTACTAATTCACAGTAGTGAACCGGTATTACGAGTACTACAGTGGCCAGACATAATACTATACTACAGTAGGAACCAGTATTAGAGTACTACTACTACCAGTAGGAACACTATATAATACTAGACTACAGTAGGAACCAGTATTAAGAGAATACTACTTCTAGACAATAGATCTACACAACACAGTAGGAACCAGTATTAGATACTACTACTACTACTCAGTAGAACCAATATCTAGAATATATTTACTGCATAGGAAACCAGTATTAGTGAATCACCAGTAGTAACCTTGAGTTATTTTGAATAGAAAAAATTATTAAGGTTTCAGATTTTTTGGCAGTCACGAGCGGTCACTGTATCTGAAGTTTGCGTGTGTGTGCGTAGCAGTGTGGCAGTTGTTTATGTGTGGTCTTGTGTTGTGAGTACAACGTATGTAGCTGAACGTGTGTGTGTGGTGTGTGTGTGTGTGTGTCTGTGTGTGTTGTGTGTGTGGTGTTGTGTGTGTGTGTGTGTGTGTGTGTGGTGTGTGTGTGTTGTGTGTGTGTGGTGGTGCCTGATCCGCCAGTAGCAGAGATCATATTACTGAACGATTAGCCACGGCCTCCTCTCCCCCAGCGGCCCCAGGGAAATTTTTCCTCTGTCATAATTCCCCCACTGAATTAATCCTGGCCAGTGACTCATACACACATACCATATAGGCTAGTTACTGTGCACCGGTAGTGATGATGACTCTCACTCGTGAGAGAGGAGATGAGATGAGGTAAACCCCTTTGACGGTAATCATTAGATTGGTCATGACTCTACGGTTCGGAAGGACGAAATTGGCCTTATTGTAAGAAATTCCTGAGCAACAGTATGTCATTTATTCTTAATCAAAGTTAGGAGATAGGGCCGGTGTTAAGTGCATGGGTTGTGGAAAAGCGCTTACAAATGAATTGAATTAATTCTTTTAAATGATTCCCAGCGACGGCGGTGTGTTTAGACTAGTGAAAAGGTTAGCCTATGTTTAGTGCGTTAAAGGACAGTGTAGTAAAAAACAGGATTTCCCACTAAGTTGTTGAAAGACCGGCTGAAATTTCAGCTTGTTTGTGGGGTGTGTTTTTGACGTACCAGGCGTCTAATGGTTAATAGCCACCTATAAGAGAGTTTGCCCCCTATCTGCCAATATCAGCTAGTTTTCACGTTAACATATCCCTCCCATTAGGCTCCTCCAGTAGGCCCTTCTCTCAGACCACTCCCAGACAGTTGTTCCTTTGAAATTGCATTTAGCTAAAAAGCTATTTGTTCATTTTAATCGAAAACAATCACAGTAATGTACTTAATTGTACCAGAATGATTTGATATTGAGATTTAAAAAAAAATGCTGCATGGGCATTTTTTAAATATTGATTTGTGGTCAGAAAGTTTCAATTACATGCGTTTCTTATAATATAGCTGGGAGATCAGCCCGCTGATGAGTGTTGATGAACCTGTAGATGACCCTCAGGCTGGGCTGATTTAGGAGTCGGGAGACAGAGTCATGGTATGGTCGGACGAAACTGGGAGTCAGTGCGAGACTGGAGTCAGTGACGACTGGGGCGTCAGTGCGGAACTGCCGCCGGGTCAGTTGGAGGACTGGGGGTCAGTGGGAGACTGGGAGTCAGTGGGAGACTGGGAGTCAGTGGGAGACTGGGAGACTGGGAGTGGGAGTGAATGTGGCTGAAGTGAAGAAACGAGAAGTCCCAGAAACAGAATAGCCTTGAAACCCACAACCCACTGTGTGTCCACATCTCGTCAGACAGACGGACATCACAACGCCGCCAGAAACACATCATAACTAGGCAGTCGAGCCTCTGGAGGAATTCAGCTGGTTGTAAAGTTAGGAGGTGGAAGGGGGGCTCTGTCGGGCAGGGGAGAGAGGGAGAGAGGGAGAGGGGGGAGGTGGAGGTGCGTTTCCAAGGTGCTGTTCACCCCCTGGGCTGGAATCAGATACATTCCAGAGACTCCTCTAGCCAGGGATAATGGAGGTATGGGGTGTAGCATTACACCACATCACACATGATTGGATGGTGAGGGCTGGGAAAGTGAGAGGAGAACGGTGGCCTCTTTATAGCTCTATGTAGCTCCAGTTTCCTATAAGAGACAAGGAGACCTGCCAAATTGACAGTAGGCCTACTAGTTAAAGTTATAGGAGACATGTCTGGGCTAGGTCTTCTCATGGCTCACCTATACGTTGCCTTCTTCTGTTTCTGGTTCGCCTTGCTTTACAGTTTCACTAAATCTTCCCAATGTCATAGAGGATGCTAATTACATTGTTATTACAGAGGTATAACAGCAATTGATGTAAAGTGTTTCCCAATAAGATTTTGAGTTGCATTTTATCTGATGCCAACACAGCTCTGATTACATTTCCAAATCTCAAACAGAGTTTGGATCAGTTTTGCCCGTCTACATGAGCTCTGTATGTATATGGCTGTGGTTAGCCTAAGTCCTATACATTTCCGTGACAAACAGCTATGAAAGCCCTTTCATACACATGAATCTAAGAAGAGCTGAATAATAATAGAAAGATAAAGATGAGAGTGCCGTGTAGACTGGCCGATATTAGTAGTGTATATCAGAGACTTTCATTCAAACCCCTAGTGACCTACTGTGTTTTCTCTCTCTCTTTCTCTCTCTGTCTCTCTCTCTCTCTTTATCTTTCTCTGCTACGAAAGGTTATTTAYACTCAGATGTAAAATGTTGCCTGTTTTATTTAGTGGTTTAAAACAAGCTGGCTTGATGGTAATGGACTTCAGTGTTTGGCGCGGGCCCTCGGGGCCTGGTTACAGCCACACAGCATGGACRCACTCCGGTGCTAGCAGCGCTAGGCTAGATCTTAATGAAGGTATTTTAGAGTGGGAGAGAGAGAGCAGTGCAGTCTGTTAATGGGAATGAACTGCTTCACCGCGGGATGCTATGATCGTGTCCTCATGATAAGTGCTATCGCTTACCAGATCTAATGAAATATGTTTTGTGGATCAATTTAGCCATTATTTGTGTGCGGGTGTGTACCGTCATTGTGCATGTGTGTGTGTCGTTGTGGGTGTGTGCGTGCACCTGCCTGCGCATGTCGTTGTGTGTGTGTGTGTGTGTGTGTGTGTGTGTAGGTGCAGGGTTTGAGACTCAGGGTTTAAGGAATAATGGTTGTGGGGGATTAAAACTCAGTTGTGGTATGAAGGGGGACAGGTGGAAGGGACACTTCTCTGTTTACCCACTTGGCCCTGCCTACACTTTGATACCTCACACACTCACACCCAGTAGGCCTCAGTCTGAGCTGTAGCGCTGTCCACAGGCAAACCACCATGACCTCTATCTATCTATGGTTTGTGGTTAATTTCTCTCTCTCCCTCTCTCGCGCTCTTGCTCAGTCTCTGTCTCCCTGTCTCTCTCCTCTCTCTCTCTGTCTCTTCTCTCTCTCTCTTCTGTCTCTCCTCTCGTCTCATCTCTCTCTGTCTCTCTGTCTCTCTCTCCTTTCTGTCTCTCTCTCCTCTGTCTCTCTCTCTCTCCTCTCTCTCCTCTCTGTTGCTCTCTCCTCTCTCTCTC
>NC_036848.1:10478342-10480469 GCF_002910315.2 Salvelinus sp. IW2-2015
ACTCTCTCTCTCCACTCTCTCTCTCTCTCTCTCCACTCTCTCTCTCTCTATTTGTTTATCTCTCTCTCCACTCTCTCTCTCCTCTCTGTCTTCTCTCCTCATTCGCTCTCCTCTGTGTCTCTCTCTTCTCTGTGCTCTCTCTCTCTGTGTCTCTCTGTCTCTCCTCTCTCGTGTCTCTTCTTCTGGTCTTCTCTCTCCTCTCTCTCTCTCCCTCTCTCTCTTTGTGTTTTCTCTCTCTCTCCACTCTCTCTTTCTTTGTGTCTCTCTCTCTCTTCTCATCTCTCTCTGTCTCTCTCCTCTCCGTCTCTCTCTTCCTCTCTCTCTCTCTTTCTCCTCTCTCGCTCTCTGTCTCTCTGTTCCTCTCTCTTCCTCTCTCTCTCTCTCTCTTCTCTCTCTCTCTCTCCTCTCTCTCTCTCTCTCTCTCTCTCTCTCTCTCTCTCTCTCTCTCTCTCTCTCTCCTCTCTCTCTCTCTCCTCTCTCTCTCTCTCTATCCCTCTCTCTCTCTACTCCCCTGGTCTCTCTGCTCTCTGTTCGTGATCTCCTTCTCTGTCTCTCTCTCGCTCTGCTATCTCTCTCATTCTGGTGTCCAAGGCGCGCTCCATTCCGCGCCAGGGCATCTGGTGCTGAGCCGGCTCCATGTTGGCCCAACTGTAAACACAAGTGCTCGTGTTGCGTGTTTAATGCTCATGCTTAAACCGCCCCAACAAATCTCTCTCTTGTCTCTCTCTCGCTCTCTCATCTCTCTCATCTGGTGTCCAAGCGGCTCCATCCGCAGGGCATCTGGTGCTGAGCGGCTCCATGTGGCCCAACTGTAAACACAGTGCTCTGTGTGCGTGTTAATGCTCATGCTAACCGCCCACATCTAATCAGCCTCGTAGCCTCTGGAGTGATACTTGAATTGCATTTAAGTCTTTTAATGAATTTTTATCTTGTTATTTACACTTTTTTCTAGCTAGCTATTTGTGTAGGTAGCTATYAAGTAAACAAAATTAGAGAGCGTGTTGGGTTGGTTAGGGTCAGTTCCATTTAATTTCCAAGTCGGGAGTTGTGTATCGGCCACTGCAAAATTGACCATAGCCAATTTCCCACAGCGTGTCTTTCTCTGTTTTGAATAACTGAATGGAGAGAATTGAATTGGCTTTGACCCCCAGCTCCTCTGCCAGCTTGGACTGTGCCCCTCCGCTGCCCTGTCTGCCCGCCTGCTGTCCATATGTGTGTCTGCCCATCCTGGGTGGCATGGGGGTCTGTGGGACAGGTGTTGACATGCAGGGGGCCAGTACCCAACCACACACACAGCTGTGGCACCTATACACAAAGTGGAGCCCGCAGGCTGCAGGTGACAGGACGATGGATGGGGGTTGGTAGGGGAGTGTAAATTAAAATAGGGTCTCTCGTTTGAAACGACATCAGGGGMAACACAGCTGACTAGACTCAGTGGGTTTTTGGGTCACTGTGTTTAGGCCCCAGGTTGCCTGTGGCAGTAGGAGTAGATTCAGGGGCTGTTTGGGTGTTGGGACTGACTGAGGGATGGGGTCTTGTCTGGTCCACACAAACAAAAACAGCACCCTTCCCTTCCCCCTTTAGGAGTGTTAAGTGGCCGGATATTCCCCTGAATGGAACACAGGTGTTGGCCCAGGCTGTGTGAGTGTGTGTGTGTGTGTTTCTGCTGGGTTCTGGTGTGTGTTGTGTGTGTGCATGTGCATGTTGTGGCCTGGTGTTTGTGTGTGTTGTGGCTCTGTGTATGTGTGTGTGTGTTGGGGCCTGGTTTGTGTGCGCGTGTTTGATAGGCCCATTGTGTGTGTTGGTTTTATCATCTTAATGAGGCCTGCTCAGAGCTCAGTGGCTCTCAATGGGCCGTAGGTTTCTCCATCCTAGCCTGCTGCGTGAGGGGTGGAGGAGTGGAGAAGGGCTCATATAATGAGGAAGAGTGGGTGGTTTTAAAACAGACTTCCCCAACAGAGACGTAAACACGCTCCAAAGAGGTCTCAGGATTCTTCAGCCCTGATCAGGTTTGATATTCAAACTAACCTCACTCTCCTCTCTCTCATCCCCTCTTCCCCTCATCCTTCCCTCTTCCCCTCATCCTTCCCTCTTCCCCTCATCCTTCCCTTTCCCCCTCATCCTTCC
>NC_036848.1:10480942-10482349 GCF_002910315.2 Salvelinus sp. IW2-2015
CCTTTTCTCTTCTCCTTCTCTTACTCCATTCTTTTGAATACTGGTCTGTGTTTGGAGCAGAGTTCTCCAACATGTGTTGTGACCCACCTAAAGTCTTTCAGACATTCCAACATTGAGATTTTCTTATGACCCACGACCAAAGACCATGCTTCTATCCACAACCTGACTAATGAGCCAAGGGGGACTGGCCACGAACCAGCATGAGAAACACTGCAGTAGAAGTAKTGTGTAATGAGAAGAGTAGGGTTGTGGTGTGTGTCCCCCCCAACCACCCTGCTCTACCCTCTATAGGGCCCAGGGGTTGTCTGTATGGTGACGTCACCATCCTCAGTGCTCCATCCCTCTGGTGTTGAGTTACAACACTTAGGTGTGCTCTGGGGTCAAAAACACACACACACACACTCTGATACATCTGTAGGATGAGGCTAGGGTGAGGTAATGGGTCATTGACCTCCCGGTAACCCTCCATGTTTAGGTGTCTCTCTGTTAGCGGTAGCTGATCTCACCGTGTGTTAGTAACCCTGTGACCTCTACATATGATGAAGCTCCTGGCCTGTGAATAAGAACCATACAGTGGATCTAGACAGCCTATATAAAACCTCCCTTGTCTCGCTCCCCTCCTCCCCTTCCCTGTCTCCCTCCCACCCATCTCTGCCCCCCTCCCAGCCCCAAAGCACTGCTCTCATTTCTCTCTACTTTGCTTTTGTCTCCAGCACCTTCTCCTGGTCTCTCTCTCTCTCTGTCTGTCTGTCTCTCCCAATTCAATTTAATTCAATTCTCTCTCTCTCTCTCCTTTTTATTTCTTTATTTTTAAATTCCAGAATCCATTTCTTATGCCCCCAGGCGCTCTCCAGCGATGGCTGGAGACGTTGTGGCAAATTAAATTTGGTCTCCCACTCTCTCTCCCAGGACCCGCACGGGCTCAATGGAACGACAGTAGGAGGGAGAGCGAGGGAGGAAAAACCCAATTTCTCATGCATTACTTTCTCTATCCTCGGGGCTTTTAATGGAGTAACACCGTCCCTCTCTCTTTCCCTCCCTTCTCTCCTGCTGTTCTTACTCTCACAGCCCAAATCTAGCCTATAAGGAATTAGGCTCCTTCTACTACTGCTAGGCCTACCAACCAAAGTCTTCTCTGACTCATTGCGTCTGGATATTGGAGGAATCTAACTGTACTATAATGACTCTTGGTGAGATTGGTTGTCAGTGTCTGTTTTTGCTGCTGTACATCAGTCATATCCTTTATTGAGCTTGTCTTGCTCTGTTAATATTTATCAGAAGAATCCTCTCAGCAAGACCCCAGTCCTCTACTGTTGTAGACCTAGGACTATACCCCATCCCTCTACTGTTATAGACCTAGGACTATACCCCATCCCTCTACTGTTATAGACCTAGGACTATACCCCA
>NC_036848.1:10482447-10485108 GCF_002910315.2 Salvelinus sp. IW2-2015
TCAAGCCTCTACGTTTTTGTATGAGAATCCTAGGACTATAATTCCCCATCCCTCTACGTGGTTATTATAGCGTGACGCTAGCACATAGCCAGCCTCTATCTGTTATATGGAACCTAGGCTATAACCCCAGCCCCTCTAGTCTGCTATATGGACCTCAGGAGCTATAGCCCCATCCCTCTACTGTTATAGGACAATTATGGACTATTAGTCCTCCCGAGCCGCTCTACTGTTATAGACCTAGGACTATTTACTCGGCGCAGCCCACTCTTCTGTTCATTCACGGACTCTAATGGACTATACCTCCCATTTATGCCCCTAAGATTGTTTATAGACTAAGGACTATACCCCAGCCCTCTATCTGTATAGACCTAGGCATACCCCGAGCCCTCTACTGGTTATAGACCTAGGACTATAACCCCCGAGCTCCTCTAACTGAAGTATAAGCGATCCTAGGACGTATACCGCCAGCCCTCTACTGTTATAGACTAGGACCTATACCTCCGAACCCTCCTACTGTTATAGAGCTAGGACTATACTCACGCCTCTATGTTATAGGACTAGGACTATAGCAGTCATCCTCGTACTGTTAATGGGACCGTAAGGACTATAACCCAGCCCTCTACTGATATAGGAGACCTAGGGGAGCTAACCCAATGCCCTCTATTGTTTAGACCTAGGGACTTAGTACCCGCCATCCCTCTACTGTATAGGACCGGAACTAGACCGCCAGCCTCTTATCTCGTTATAGGACCTAGGACTATACCCAGCCCTCTACTGTTATAGACCTAGGACTATACCGCCAGCCCCTCCGGGTGACTGTTATAGACCTGGACTAGACCGCCAGGCCCTCTAACTGTTATAGACAATGCTATGGTCCTAGGACTGTATTTGTGCGTGGCTCTGTGTTATTGTTCCAGAGTACAATGCCAAGCCTAAGTGAACTGAATGCAAATGAGTCTTGTAGGATGGCAGTGGCTGAATGGCTGTGGTTTAGGGACTGGTAGTGAGGAAAGTCATAGTGGTGATGGAGGAGGAGGAGGAGGGGGCATGTGGGTCACAGTCATCGCCTGAGCCCATTCATCATGCAATGCCTGCTGGGATGTGCAGGGGTCAGCTGCACACAATCACCGTCTGTTCGATTCTGCTCGGTTCTGTTGTGTTCAGTTTTTCTATGTTCTGATTGGCTGTGTTGTCTTCTGCTTTGCTCTGCTCTTGTGTTGTGTAATAAAGGGAAAACACTAAAAATACCAAATCCTAGATGTGAATGAATGAAATATTCTTATTAAATACTTTTTTCCTTTAAACATAGTTGAATGTGCTGACAACAAAATCACACAAAAAATTTCATGGAAATCAATTTTATCAACCCATGGAGGTCTGGATTTCGGAGTCACCACTCAAAATTAAAGTGGAAAACCACACTACAGGCTGATCCAACTTTGATTGTAATGTCCTTAAAACAAGTCAAAAATGAGGCTCAGTAGTGTGTGTGGCTCCACGTGCCTGTATGACCTCCTACCAAAACGCCGGCCATGCTCCTGTAAGGTGGCGGATGGTCTCCTGAGGCATCTCCTCCAGAACCTGGACTAAAGCATCCGCCAACTCCTGGACAGTCTGTGGTGCAACGTGGCGTTGGTGGATGGACGCGAGACATTGATGTCCTAGATGTGCTCAATTGATTTCAGGTCTGGGGAACGGGCGGGCCAGTCCATAGCATCATGCCTTCCTCTTGCAGGAACTGCTGACACACTCCAGCCACATGAGGTTCTAGCATTGGTCTTGCATTTAGGAGGAACCCAGGGGCCAACCGAACCACGCATATGGTCTCCACAAGGGGTCTGAGGATCTCAATTCATCGTGTACTTAATGGCAGTCAGGCTACCTCTGGCGAGCACAATGGAGGCTGTGCGGGCCGCCCAAAATGAAATGCCCACCCCACACCATGGACTGACCCACCACCAAAGCGGTCGCATGCTGGAGGTGTATGCAGGCCAGCAGAACGTTCTCCACGGCGGTCTCCAGACTCTTCACGTCTACACGTGCTTCGTGTGAAACCTTGCTTTCATCTTGTGAAGAGGCACAGGGGCGCCAAGTGGCGAATTTGCCCAATCTTGGTGTTCTCTGGCAAATGCCAAACGTCCCTGCACGGTGTGGGCATGTAAGCACAACCCCACCTGTGGGACGTGCCCTCATCTACCAACCCTCATGGAAGTCCTGTTCTGACCGTTTTGAGCAGGGCCCATGCAACATTGTGGCCTGCTGAGAGGTCATTTTGCGGGCTCTAGCAAGTGGGCTCCTCCTGTCTCAAAGGCGGAGTAGCGGTTCCCTGCTGTGGGATTGTTGCCCTCCTTACCGGCCTCCTTCCACGTCTCTGATGTAACTGGCCTATCTCCTGTGTAGCGCCTCCAATCGCCTGTGGGACACTACGCTGACAGACCACAGCAACGCTTCTTGCCACAGCTCGCATTTGATTGTGCCATCGTGATGAGACTGCACTACACTGAAGCTTTAAGACTCCGTCTCATGCTTTACCACTAGAGTTGAAAGCACGCGCCAGGCATTTCAAAGTGGACCAAACATCATTAACCAGGAAGGCATAGGGACTGAGAAAGTGGTTCTGTGGTCACCACCTGCCAGAACCAACTTCCTTTATTGGGGTGT